>NC_073255.2:121647121-121950151 GCF_029289425.2 Pan paniscus
GGAAATATCTACACCGCGAGCTCTATAAACATGGAAATATCTACACCGATATCTCTATAAACATGGAAATACCAACACCGTTATCTGTATAAACATGGAAATACCTACACCGCTATCTCTATAAACATGAAAATACTTACACCACCATCTCTATAAGCATGGAAATATTTACACCTCTATCTCTATAAACATAGAAATAACTACACCACCATCCCTATAAACATGGAAATACCTAGTCCGCCATCTGCATATACATGGAAATATCTACACACACATCTGTATAAACATGGGAATATCTACACTGTCATATGTAGAAAGATGGAAATATCTACAAAGCGATCTGTATAAACATGGGAATTTCTACACCGCTACCTGTATAAACATGGAAATATCTACACCGCTATCTGTATCAACTTGGAAATAACTATACCGCTATCTGTATAAACATGGAAATATCTACACAGCAATCTGTGCAAAGATGGAAATATCTACACCGCAGTCTCTATAAACATGGAAATATATACACCGCTATCTGTATAAACATGGAAATAAATACACCACTATCTGTATAAACATGGAAATTTTTACACCGCTATCTGTATAAACATGGAAATATTTCCACCGCTATCTTTATAAACACGGAAATACCTACACCGGTGTCTTTAAAAACATGGAAATACCTACACCGCTATCTCTGTAAACAATGAAATATCTACAACGCTATCTGTGTAAACATGGAAATATCTACACAGCTATCTGTGTAAAGTTGGAAATATCTACACCGCAATCTGTGTAAGCATGGAAATATCTACAACGCTATCTGTGTAAACATGGAAATATTTACAACGCTATCTGTGTAAACAGGGAAATATCTACACAGCTATCTGTAAAACGTGGAAATATCTACACCACTATCTGTATAACCCTGAAAATATCTACACCGCTATCGGTATCAACATGTAAATAACTACACCGCTATCTGTATAAACATGGAAATATCTACAATGATATCTCTGTAAACATGGAAGTATCGACACAGTTATCTGTGTAAACTTGGAAATATCTACACCGCTATGTGTGTAAAGTTTGCAATGTCTACACCGCAATCTGTGCAAAGATGGAAATATCTTTACCGCTATACCTGTAAAGATGGAAATATCTACACCGCTATATGTATAAACATGGAAATATCTACACCGCCATCTGTATACACATGGAAATATCTACACAGCCATCCGTATAAACATGGAAATATCTACACCGCTATCTCTATAAACATGGAAATATCTACACCGCTATCTGTATAAACATGGAAATATCTAGATCGCTATCTGTATAAACAGGGAAATATCTCCACCGCTATCTGTGAAAACATGGAAATATCTACACCGCTATCAGTATATACATGGAAATATCTAAACCGCTATCTGTATAAACAAGGAAATATATACAATGCCGTCTTTAGAAACATGGAAATATCTACACCGCCATCTGTATAAACATGGAAATACCTACACCCTTACCTGTGTAAATATGGAAATGTCTACACTGCTATCTCTATAAACATGGAAATACCCACACCACTTGCACTATAAACATGGAAAAATCTACACTGCAATCTCAGTAAACATGGAAATATCTACACCGCCATCTATGTAAACATGAAAATATCTACACTGCCATCTTCAGAAACATGGCTGTATCTACACCGTCATCTGTATAAACATGGAAATATCAACACCACTATTTGTATAAAGATGGAAATATTTAAACCGCTATCTCTATAAACATGAAAATACTTACACCACCATCTCTATAAGCATGGAAATATTTACACCGCTATCTCTATAAACATAGAAATAACTACACCGCCATCCCTATAAACATGGAAATATGTACACCGCCATCGGCATATACATGGAAATATCTACACACACATCTGTATAAACATGGAAATATCTACACTGCCATCTGTATAAACTTGGAAATATCTACACTGACATCTGTAGAAAGATGGAAATGTCTACAAAGCGATCTGTATAAACATGGGAATTTCTACACTGCTACCTGTATAAACATGGAAATATCTACACCACTATCTGTATCAACATGGAATTAACTACACCGCAATCTGTATAAACATGGAAATATCTACAAAACTATCTCTGTAAACATGGAAATATCTACACAGCTATCTGTGTAAACTTGGAAATATCTACACCGCAATCTGTGTAAATTTGGCAATACCTACACAGCAATCTGTGCAAAAATGGAAATATCTACACCGCTATCTCTGTAAACATGGAAATATCTACACAGCTATCTGTATAAATATGGAAATATCTAAACTGCCATCTGTATAAACATGGAAATATCTACAGCGCCATCTGTATAAACATGGAAATAACTACACTGCCATCTGTACAAACATGGAAATATCTACACAGCCATCTGTATAAACATGGAAATAGCTACACCTCTATGTCTATAAACATGGAAATATCTACACCGTTATCTGTATAAACATGGAAATATCTAAATCGCTATCTGTATAAACAGGGAAATATCTCCACCGCTACCTGTATAAACATGGAAATATCTACACCCCTTTCTGTATAAAGATGGAAATATCTACACCGCTATCTGTATAAACATGGAAATATATACAATGCTATCTGCGTAAACATGGAAATATCTACACAGCTATCTGTGTAAACTTGGAAATATCTACACAGCTATCTGTGTAAAAATGGAAATATCTACACAGCAATCTGTGCAAAGATGGAAATATCTACACTGCTATCTCTGTAAACATGGAAATATCTACACCGCTATCTGTATAAACATGGAAATATCTATACCGCAGTCTCTATAAACGTGGAAATATCTCCACCACTATCTGTATAAACATGAAAATATCTACACCGCTATCTGTATAAACATGGACATATTTTAACCGCAACCTGTATAAACATGGAAATATCTACCACCGTATGTGTGTAAACATGGGAATATCTACACAGCTATCTGTGTAAACTTGGAAATATCTACAAAGCTATCTGCGTAAACATGGAAATATCTACACGGCAATCTGTGCAAAGATGGAAATAACTACACCGCTATCTCTGTAAACTTGGAAATATCTACACCGCAACCTGTATAAACATGGAAATATCTACACCGCTGTCTGTATAAACAAGGAAATATCTACACCGCCATCTGTAGAAACATGGAAATATCTACACCGCTATCTGTTTAAATATGGAAATATCTACTCCACTATCTCTATAAACATGGAAATACCTACACCGCTTTCTCTATAAACATGAAAATATCTACACTGCTATCTCTATATACATGGAAATATCTACACCGCCATCTCTATAAACATGAAAATATATACACCGCCATCTTCAGAAACATGGATGTATCTGCACCGCCATCTGTATAAACTTGGAAAATCTACAACACTATCTGTATAAACATGGAAATATCTTCACTTCTATCTGTATAAACATGGAAATATCTACACCGCAATCTGTATAAATATGGAAATACCTACACCGCTACCTCTATTGACATGTAAATATCTACACCGCTATCTGTATAAACATGGAAATATCAACACTGCCATCTGTATAAACATGGAAATATCTATACCACAGTCTCTATAAACGTGGAAATATCTCCACCACTATCTGTATAAACATGAAAATATCTACACCGCTATCTGTATAAACATGGAAATATCAACACTGCCATCTGTATAAAGATGGAAATATCTACACCGCGAGCTCTATAAACATGGAAATATCTACACCGATATCTCTATAAACATGGAAATACCAACACCGTTATCTGTATAAACATGGAAATACCTACACCGCTATCTCTATAAACATGAAAATACTTACACCACCATCTCTATAAGCATGGAAATATTTACACCTCTATCTCTATAAACATAGAAATAACTACACCACCATCCCTATAAACATGGAAATACCTAGTCCGCCATCTGCATATACATGGAAATATCTACACACACATCTGTATAAACATGGGAATATCTACACTGTCATATGTAGAAAGATGGAAATATCTACAAAGCGATCTGTATAAACATGGGAATTTCTACACCGCTACCTGTATAAACATGGAAATATCTACACCGCTATCTGTATCAACTTGGAAATAACTATACCGCTATCTGTATAAACATGGAAATATCTACACAGCAATCTGTGCAAAGATGGAAATATCTACACCGCAGTCTCTATAAACATGGAAATATATACACCGCTATCTGTATAAACATGGAAATAAATACACCACTATCTGTATAAACATGGAAATTTTTACACCGCTATCTGTATAAACATGGAAATATTTCCACCGCTATCTTTATAAACACGGAAATACCTACACCGGTGTCTTTAAAAACATGGAAATACCTACACCGCTATCTCTGTAAACAATGAAATATCTACAACGCTATCTGTGTAAACATGGAAATATCTACACAGCTATCTGTGTAAAGTTGGAAATATCTACACCGCAATCTGTGTAAGCATGGAAATATCTACAACGCTATCTGTGTAAACATGGAAATATTTACAACGCTATCTGTGTAAACAGGGAAATATCTACACAGCTATCTGTAAAACGTGGAAATATCTACACCACTATCTGTATAACCCTGAAAATATCTACACCGCTATCGGTATCAACATGTAAATAACTACACCGCTATCTGTATAAACATGGAAATATCTACAATGATATCTCTGTAAACATGGAAGTATCGACACAGTTATCTGTGTAAACTTGGAAATATCTACACCGCTATGTGTGTAAAGTTTGCAATGTCTACACCGCAATCTGTGCAAAGATGGAAATATCTTTACCGCTATACCTGTAAAGATGGAAATATCTACACCGCTATATGTATAAACATGGAAATATCTACACCGCCATCTGTATACACATGGAAATATCTACACAGCCATCCGTATAAACATGGAAATATCTACACCGCTATCTCTATAAACATGGAAATATCTACACCGCTATCTGTATAAACATGGAAATATCTAGATCGCTATCTGTATAAACAGGGAAATATCTCCACCGCTATCTGTGAAAACATGGAAATATCTACACCGCTATCAGTATATACATGGAAATATCTAAACCGCTATCTGTATAAACAAGGAAATATATACAATGCCGTCTTTAGAAACATGGAAATATCTACACCGCCATCTGTATAAACATGGAAATACCTACACCCTTACCTGTGTAAATATGGAAATGTCTACACTGCTATCTCTATAAACATGGAAATACCCACACCACTTGCACTATAAACATGGAAAAATCTACACTGCAATCTCAGTAAACATGGAAATATCTACACCGCCATCTATGTAAACATGAAAATATCTACACTGCCATCTTCAGAAACATGGCTGTATCTACACCGTCATCTGTATAAACATGGAAATATCAACACCACTATTTGTATAAAGATGGAAATATTTAAACCGCTATCTCTATAAACATGGAAATACGTACACCACTATCTCTCTAAACATGGAAATATCTACACCGCCATCTGTATTAACATGGAAATATCTACACAGTCATCTGTATAAACTGGGAAATATCTACACTGTCATCTATATAAACATGGAAATATTTTGAGAGAACTCTGTATAAACCTGGAAATATCGACACAGCCATCTGTATAAACATGGAAATATCTACACCGCTATCTGTATAAACATGGAAATATCTACACCGCTATGTGTATTAACGTGGAAATATCTCCATTTCTATCTTTATAATCACGGACTTAACTCCACCGCAATCTGTATAAACATGAAAATATCTACACAACTATCTCTATAAACATGGAAATATCTACACAGTCATCTGTATAAACATGGAAATATCTACACCGCTATGTGTATTAACGTGGAAATATCTCCATTTCTATCTGTATAATCATCTACATAACTCCACCGCAATCTGTATAAACATGAAAATATCTACACGGCTATCTCTATAAACATGGAAATATCTACACTGCCATCTGTACAAACATGGAAATACCTACACAGTCATCTGTAGAAACATGGAAATATCTACACCGCTATCACTATAAACATGGAAATAACTACACCGCTATCTCTATAAACTTGGAAATATCTACACCGCTATCTCCATCAACATGGAAATATACACACCGCCATCTCTTTAAACATGGAGGTATCTACAACGCCATCTACATAAACAAGAAAATATCTACACTGCCATCTATATAAACATGGAAATATCTACACCGCCATCTCTATAAACATGGGAATATCTACACTGCCATTTGTAGAAAGATGGAAATATCTACACCGCCATCTGTATAAACGTGGAAATATCTACACCGCTATCTGTATAAACATGGAAATATCTACACCGCAATCTGTATAATCATGGAAATATCTACACCGATATCTGTATAAATATGAAATATCTTAACGGCTATCTCTATAAAAGTGGAAATATCTACACTGCTATCTGTATAAACATGGAAATATCCTCACTGCTATCTCTATGAACATGGATATATCTACACCGCTATCTCTATAAACATGGAAATATCTACACCGCCATCTCTATAAACATGGAATTATCTACACCGCAATCTGTATAAACATGGAAATATCTACACCTCTATCTGTATAAACATGGAAATACCTACAAAGTCATCTGTATATACTTGGAAATATCTACACAGACATCGGTATAAACATGGAAATACCTACACAGCCATCTGTATATACATGGAAATATCTACACGGCTATCTGTATAAACATGGAAATAACTACACCGCTATTTGTATAAACAAGCAAATATCTACACCGTGATCTGTATAAACCTGGAAATATCTACACCGCCATCTCTACAAACATGGAAATATCTACACCCCTATCTTTATAAACATGGAAATATCCACACCGCTATCTCTATAAACATGGAAAAATCAACACTACTATCTCTATGAACATGGAAATATCTACACCGCCATCTCTATAAACATGGAAATATCTACACCACGATCAGTATAAACATGGAAATATCTACACCGCAATCTTTATAAACATGGAAATATCTCCACTGCTATCTCTATAAACATGGAAATATCTACACCGCCATCTGCATAAACATATAAATATCTACACAGCCATGTGTATATACATGGAAATATCTACACCGCTATCTATATAATCATGGAAATTACTACACCGCTACCTGTATAAACATGGAAATATCTACACTGCCATCTACATATCCATGGAAATATCTACGCGGCCATCTGTATAAACATGGAAATATCTACACAGTCATCTGTGTATAGATGGAAATATCAACACCGCCATCTGTACAAACATGGAAATATCTGCACCGCTATCTGTATAACCATGGAAATATCTACACCACGGTCGGTATAAACATGGAAATATCTACACCGCTATCTGTATAAACATGGAAATATCTACACCGCTATCTATTGAAACATAGAAATATCTACACCGTGATCTGTATAAACAAGGAAATATTTACACCGCTATCTGTATATACATGGAAATTTCTACACCATTATCTGTATAAATATGGAAATAACTACACCGCTATCTGTATAAACATGGAAATATCTACACTGCTATCAGTATAAACATGGAAATATCTACACCGTGATCTGTATAAACATGGAAATATCTACAAACCGATCCGTATAAACATGGAAATATCTTCACCACAATCTGTATTAACATAGAAATATCTACACCGCTACCTGTATAAACATGGTAATATCTACACCACCAGCTATATAAACATGGAAATATCTACACCGCCATCTGTATAAACAGGGAAATATCTACAATGCCATCTGTAGAAAGATGGAAATATCTACACCGCAATCTGTATAAACATGGAAATACCTACACCGCTATCTGTATAAACAGGGAAATATCAACAATGCCATCTGTAGAAAGATGGAAATATCTACACCGCAATCTGAATAAACATGGAAATATCTACACCGCTATCTGTAAAAACATGGAAATATCTACACCGCTATCTGTATAAACATAGAAATATCTACACCGTGATCTGTATAAACATGGAAATATCTACACCGCGATCTGTATAAACCTGTAATTATCCTCACCGCTATCTGTTGAAACTTGGAAATATCTGCACAGCTATCTCTATAAACATGGAAATATCTACACCGCCATCTGTATAAACATGGAAATAACTACAAAGTCATCTGTATAAACATGGAAATATCTACACAGCCATCTGTATAAACATGGAAATATCTACACAGCCATCTGTATATACATGGAAATGCCTACACCGCTATCTGTATAAACATGGAAATAACTACTCCGCTATTTGTATAAACAAGGAAATATCTACACCGTGATCTGTATAAACATGGAAATATCTACACCGCCATCTCTATAAACATGGAAATATCTACACCCCTATCTGTATAAACATGGAAATATCCTCACTGCTATCTCTATAAACAGGGAAAAATCAACACCGCTATCTCTATGAACATGGAAATATCTACACCGCCATCTCTATAAACATGGAAATATCTACACCACTATCAGTATAAACATGGAAATATCTACACCGCTATCTGTTTAAACATCGAAATATCTCCACTGCAATCTCTATAAACATCGAAATATCTACAGCGCCATGTGTATAAACATGGAAATACTTACAAAGTTATCTGTATAAACATGCAAATTTCTACACCGCTATCTCTATAAACATGGAAATATCTACACAGCCATGTGTATATACATGGAAATATCTACACCGCTATCTATATAAACATGGAAATAACTACACCGCTATGTGTATAAACATGGAAATATCTACACCGCCATCTACATATCCATGGAAATATCTGTGCCGCCATCTGTATAAACATGGAAATGTCTACACGGTCATCTGTGTAAGGATGGAAATATCAACACCGCCATCTGTACAAACATGGAAATATCTGCACAGCTATCTGTACAAACATGGAAATACCTACACCGCGGTCTGTATAAACATGGAAAAATCTGCACCGCTATCTGTATAAACATGGAAATGTCTACACCACTATCTCTATAAACATGGAAATATCTACACAGTGATCTGTATAAACATGGAAATATTTACAACGCTATCTGTATAAACATGGAAATTTCTACACCGTTATCTGTTTAAATATGGAAATATCTACACCGCTATCTCTATAAACATGGAAATATCTACACCGCCATATGTATAAACATGGAAATATCTATACAGTCATCTGTGTAAACATGGAAATATCTACACCACCATCTGTATAAACATGGAAATATCTTCAATGCCATCTGTATACACATGAAAATACCTACACGGCAATCTGTGTATAGATGGAAACATCAACACCGCCATCTGTACAAACATGGAAATATCTACACTTCTATCTCTATAAACATGGAAATATCTACACTGCGGTCTGTATAAACATGGAAATATCTACACCGGTATGTGTATAAACATGGAAATATCTACACCATGATCTGTATAAACATGGAAATATATACACCGCTATCTGTATAAACATGGAAATATCTGCACCGCTATCTCTATAAACATGGAAATATCTACAAAGACATCTGTATAAACATGGAAATACCTACACAGTCATGTGTAGGAACATTTAATTATCTACACTGCCATCTGTATAAACATAGAAATATCTACACAGCCCTCTGTATAAATATGGAAATATCTGCATAGGCATCTGTGTAAATATGGAAATATCTGCACCGCTATCTGTATAAACATGGAAATACCTACACCGCTGTCTCTATAAACATGGAAATATGTACACCGCTATGTGTATAAACATGGAAATATCTCCACTGCTCTCTGTATAAACATGGAAATATCTCCACCGTTATCTCTATAAACATGGATATATCTACAGCGCCATCTCTATAAACATTGAAATATCTACACTGCCATCTGTAAAATCATTGAAATATCTACACCGCGATCTGTATAAACATGGAAATATCCTCACCGCTATCTGTATAAACATGGAAATATCTACACAGCTATCTCTATAAACATGGAAATATCTACACCGCCATGTGTATAAACATGGAAATACCTACAAAGTCATCTGTATAAACATGGAAATATCCACACAGCCATCTGTGTAAACATGGAAATATCTACGCAGCCATCTGTATATACATGGAAATATCTACACCGCTATCTGTATAAACATGGAAATAACTACACCACTATTTATATAAACAAGGAAATATCTACACCGTGATCTGTATAAACATGGAAATATCTACACCGCCATCTCTATAAACATGGAAATATCTACACCCCTATCTGTATAAACATGGAAATATCCACACCGCTATCTCTGTAAACATGGAAAAATCAACACCGCTATCTCTATGAACATGGAAAATATCTACACCGTCATCTCTATAAAAATGGAAATATCTACACAACTATCAGTATAAACATGGAAATAACTACACCACTATTTATATAAACAAGGAAATATCTACACCTTGATCTGTATAAACATGGAAATATCTACACCGCCATCTCTATAAACATGGAAATATCTACACCCCTATCTGTATAAACATGGAAATATCCACAACGCTATCTGCATAAACATGGATATGTCTCTGCTGCTATCTCTATAAACATCGAAATATCTACACCGCCATCTTTATAAACATGGAAATACTTACAGTTATCAGTATAAACATGGAAATATATACACCGCCATCTGTATAAACATGGAAATATCTACACAGACATGTGTATATACATGGAAATATCTACACCGCTGTCTATATAAACATGGAAATAACTACACCGCTATGTGTATAAACATGGAAATATCTACACCGCCATCTAAATATCCATGGAAATATCTGTGCCGCCATCTGTATAAACATGGAAATATCTACACGGTCATCTGTGCATAGATGGAAATATCAACACCGCCATCAGTACAAACATGGAAATATCTGCACCGCTATCTGTTTAAAGATGGAAATATCTACACCGCGGTCTGTACAAACATGGAAATATCTACACCGCTATCTGTATAAACATGGAAATATCTACACCGCTATCTCTATAAACATGGAAATATCTACACCGTGATCTGTATAAACATGGAAATATTTCCACCGCTATTTGTATAAACATGGGAATTTCTACACCGTTATCTCTATAAATATGGAAATATCTACACTGCTATCTCTATAAACGTGGAAATATCTACACCGCCATCTCTATAAACATGGAAATATCTTCAATGCCATCTGTATAAACATGAAAATACCTACACGGCAACCTGTTTATAGATGGAAACATCAACACCGCCATCTGTACAAACATGGAAATATCTACACTGCTATCTCTATAAACATGGAATTATCTACACTGCGGTCTCTATAAACATGGAAATGTCTACACCGGTATGTGTATAAACATGGAAATATCTACACCATGATCTGTATAAACATGGAAATATAAACACCGCTATCTGAATAAACATGGAAATATCTGCACCGCTATCTCTATAAACATGGAAATATCTATAAAGACATCTGTATAAACATGGAAATGCCTACAAAGTCATCTGTATAAACATGGAAATATCTACACAGCCATCTGTATAAACATGGAAATATCTACACCACCATCTGTGTAAACATGGATATATCTACACCGCAAACTGTATAAACATGGAAATATCTACAACGCCATCTGCATGTCCATGGAAATATCAACACCGACATCTGTACAAACATGGAAATATCTACACCGCTATCTCTATAAACATGGAAATATCTGCACTGCGATCTGTAAAAACATGGAAATACCTATACAGTCATCTGTATAAACATGGAAATATCTACAATGCCATCTGTATACACATGGAAATATCTACACAGCCATCTTTATAAACATGTGAATATCTACACTGCTATCTCTATAAACATGGAAATATCTACAGCGCCATCTCTATAAACATGAAAATATCTACACTGACATCTCCATAAACATGGAACTAACTTCTCCGCCATCTGTATAAACTTGGAAACATCTACACCGCCATCTGTGTGAACAAGGAAATATCTACAATGCCATCTTCATAAAGATATAAATATCTGCTCCACGAGCTGTATAAACATGGAAATATCAACATCGCTATCTGTATAAACGTGGAAAAACCAACACCGCTATCGGTATAAACATGGAAATATCTACAACGCCATCTATATAAACATGGAAATATCTAAAGCGCTATGTCTATAAACATGGAAATACCTACACCGCTATCTCTATAAACATGGAAATATCTACACCGCTATCTGTATAAACATGGAAATATCTACATCGCTATCTGTATAAACATGGAAATATCTACACTGCGATCTGTACAAACATGGAAATATATACACCGCGATCTGTATAAACATGGAAATATCTTCACCACTATCTGTATATACATGGAAATAACTACACCGCTATCCGTATAAAAATGGTAATATCTAAACCACAATCTATATAAACATGGAAATATCTACACCGCCATCTATATAAACATGGAAATATCTTCAATGCCATCTGTAGAAAGATGGAAATATGTACACCGCAATCTGTGTAAACATGGAAATATCAACACCGATATCTGTAAAAACATGGAAATATCTACAGAGCTATCTGTATAAACATGGAAATATCTACACCGCGATCTGTATAAACATGGAAATATCTACACCGCTATCTGTATAAACATGGAAATATCTACACAGCTATCTCTATAAACATTGAAATATCTACACCGCCATCTGAAAAAACATGGAAATACCTACAAAGTCATCTGTATAAACATGGAAATATCTACACAGCCATCTGTATAAACCTGGAAATATCTACACAGCCAACTGTATATACATGGAAATATGTACACCGTTATCTGTGTGAACATGGAAATAACTACACCGCTATTTTTATAAACAAGCAAATATCTACACCATGATCTGTATAAACATGGAAATATCTACAGCGCCATCTCTATAAACATGGAAATACCTTCACCCCTATCTGTATAAACATGGAAATATCCACACCGCTGTCTCTATAAACATGGAAAAATCAACACCGCTATCTCTATGAACATGGAAATATCTGCACCGCCATCTCTATAAACATGGAAATATCTACACCACGATCAGTATAAACATGGAAATATCTACAACGCTATCTGTATAAACATGCAAACATCTCCACTGCTATCTCTATAAACATCGAAATATCTACACCGCCATCTGTATAAACATGGAAATACTTACAAAGTTATCTGTATAAACATGGAAATATCTACACCGGTATCTGTATAAACATGGAAATATCTACAGCACGATCTGTATAAACATGGAAATATATACAGCGCTATATGTATAAACATGGAAATATCTGCACCGCTATCTCTATAAACATGGAAATATCTACAAAGCCATCTCTATAAACATGGAAATACCTACACAGTCATGTGTAGGAACATGGAAAATCTACACTGCAATCTGTATAAACATAGAAATATCTACACAGCCCTCTGTATAAATATGGAAATGTCTGATAGGCATCTGTGTAAACATGGAATTATCTGCACCGCTATGTGTATAAACATGGAAATACATACACCACTGTCTGTATAAACATGGAAATATGTACACGGCTATGTGTATAAACATGGAAATATCTCCACCGTTATCTGTTTAAACATGGAAATATCTACAGCGCCATCTCTATAAACATTGAAATATCTACACTGCCATCTGTAAAAACATGGAAATATCTACACAGTCATCTGAATAAACATGGAAATATCTACACCACCATCTGTATAAACATGGAAATAGCTACAATACCATCTGTATACACATGGAAATATCTACACAGACATCTGTATAAATATGGAAATATCTACACGGCCATCTGTATAAACATGGAAATATAGACACCGCTATCTGTATAAACATGGAAATATCTGCACCGCTATCTCTATAAACATGGAAATATCTACAAAAACATCTGTATAAACATGGAAATACCTACACAGTCATGTGTAGGAACATTTAAATATCTACACTGCCATCTGTATAAACATAGAAATATCTACACAGCCCTCGGTATAAATATGGAAATATCTGCATAGGCATCTGTGTAAACATGGAAATATCAGCACCGCTATCTGTATAAACATGGAAATACCTACACCGTTACCTGTATAAATATGGAAATGTCTACACCACTATCTCTATACACATGGAAATACCCACACCACTTGCAGTATAAACATGGAAATATCTACACTGCAATCTCAGTAAACATGGGAATATCTACACCGCCATCTATGTAAACATGAAAATATCTACACTGCCATCTTCAGAAACATGGCAGTATCTACACCGTCATCTGTATAAATATAGAAATATCTACACCACTATCTCTATAAAGATGGAAATATTTAAACCGCTATCTCTATAAACATGGAAATAACTACAGCACTATCTCTATAAAGATGGAAATATTTAAACCGCTATCTCTATAAACATGGAAATACCTACACCACTATCTCTCTAAACATGGAAATATCTACACCGCCATCTGTATTAGCATGGAAATATCTACACCGTCATCTGTATAAACCGGGAAATATCTACACTATCATCTATATAAACATGGAAATATCTAGAGAGAACTCTGTATAAACATGGAAATATCGACACAGCCATCTGTATAAACATGGAAATATCTACACCGCTATCTGTATAAACATGGAAATATCTACACCACTATGTGTATTAACGTGGAAATATCTCCATTTCTATCTGTATAATCATGGACATACCTCCACCGCAATCTCTATAAACATGAAAATATCTACATGGCTATCTCTATAAACATGGAAATATCTACACTGCCATCTGCACAAACATGGAAATATCTACACAGTCATCTGTAGAAACATGGAAATATCTACACCGCTATCACTATAAACATGGAAATAACTACACCGCTATCTCTATAAACTTGGAAATATCTACACCGCTATCTCCATCAACATGGAAATATACACACCGCCATATCTTTAAACATGGAGGTATCTACAACGCCATCTACATAAACAAGAAAATATCTACACTGCCATCTATATAAACATGGAAATATCTACACAGCCATCTCTATAAACATGGGAATATCTACACTGCCATTTGTAGAAAGATGGAAATGTCTACACCGCCATCTGTATAAACGTGGAAATATCTACACCGCTATCTGTATAAACATGGAAATATCTACACCACAATCTGTATAATCATGGAAATATCTACACCGCTATCTGTATAAACATGGAAATACCTACAAAGTCATCTGTATATACTTGGAAATATCTACACAGCCATCGGTATAAACATGGAAATACCTACACAGCCATCTGTATATACATGGAAATATCTACACCGCTATCTGTATAAACATGGAAATAACTACACCGCTATTTGTATAAACAAGCAAATATCTACACCGTGATCTGTATAAACCTGGAAATATCTACACCGCCATCTCTATAAACATGGGAATATCTACACCCCTATCTTTATAAACATGGAAATATCCACACCGCTATCTCTATAAACATGGAAAAATCAACACTGCTATCTCTATGAACATCGAAATATCTACACCGCCATCTCTATAAACATGGAAATATCTACACCACGATCAGTATAAACATGGAAATATCTACACCGCTATCTTTATAAACATGGAAATATCTCCACTGCTATCTCTATAAACATGGAAATATCTACACTGCCATCTGTATAAACATGGAAATATCTACACAGCCATGTGTATATACATGGAAATATCTGCACCGCTATCTATATAATCATGGAAATTACTACACCGCTACCTGTATAAACATGGAAATATCTACACTGCCATCTACATAACCATGGAAATATCTACGCGGCCATCTGTATAAACATGGAAATATCTACACGGTCATCTGTGTATAGATGGAAATATCAACACCGCCATCTGTACAAACATGGAAATATCTGCACTGCTATCTGTATAACCTTGGAAATATCTACACCACGGTCGGTATAAACATGGAAATATCTACACCGCTATCTGTATAAACATGGAAATATCTACACCGCTATCTATTGAAACATAGAAATATCTACACCGTGATCTGTATAAACATGGAAATATTTACACCGCTATCTGTATAAACATGGAAATTTCTACACCATTATCTGTATAAATATGGAAATATCTACACCGCTATCTGTAAAAACATGGAAATATCTACACCGCTATCTGTATAAACATGGAAATATCTACACCGTGATCTGTATAAACATGGAAATATCTACACCGCGATCTGTATAAACATGGAATTATCCTCACCGCTATCTGTATAAACATGGAAATATCTACACCGCTATCTCTATAAACATGGAAATATCTACACGGTGATCTGTATAAACATGGAAATATTTACACCGCTATCTGTATAAACATGGAAATTTCTACACCGTTATCTGTATAAATATGGAAATATCTACACCGCTATCTCTATAAACATGGAAATATCTACACCGCCATATGTATAAACATGGAAATACCTATACAGTCATCTGTGTAAACATGGAAATATCTACACCACCATCTGTATAAACATGGAAATATCTTCAATGCCATCTGTATACACATGAAAATAACTACACAGCAATCTGTGTATAGATGGAAACATCAACACCGCCATCTGTACAAACATGGAAATATCTACACTTCTATCTCTATAAACATGGAAATATCTACACTGCGGTCTGTATAAACATGGAAATATCTACACCGGTATGTGTATAAACATGGAAATATCTGCACCGATATCTCTATAAACATAGAAATATCTACAAAGACATCTGTATAAACATGGAAATACCTACACAGTCATGTGTAGGAACATTTAATTATCTACACTGCCATCTGTATAAACATAGAAATATCTACACAGCCCTCTGTATAAATATGGAAATATCTTCATAGGCATCTTTATAAACATTGAAATATCTGCACCGCTATCTGTATAAACATGGAAATACCTACACCGCTGTCTCTATAAACATGGAAATATGTACACCGCTATGTGTATAAACATGGAAATATCTCCACTGCACTCTGTATAAACATGGAAATATCTCCACCGTTATCTGTACAAACATGGAAATATCTACAGCGCCATCTCTATAAACATTGAAATATCTACACTGCCATCTGTAAAAACATTGAAATATCTACACCGCGATCTGTATAAACATGGAAATATCCTCACCGCTATCTGTATAAACATGGAAATATCTACACAGCTATCTCTATAAACATGGAAATATCTACACCGCCATCTGTATAAACATGGAAATACCTACAAAGTCATCTGTATAAACATGGAAATATCTACACAGCCATCTGTATAAACATGGAAATATCCACACCGCAATCTCTGTAAACATGGAAAAATCAACACCGCTATCTCTATGAACATGGAAAATATCTACACCGCCATCTCTATAAAAATGGAAATATCTACACCACTATCAGTATAAACATGGAAATATCTACACCGCTATCTGCATAAACATGGAAATATCTCCACTGCTATCTCTATAAACATCGAAATATCTACACCGCCATCTGTATAAACATGGAAATACTTACAAAGTTATCAGTATAAACATGGAAATATATACACCGCCATCTGCATAAACATGGAAATATCTACACAGCCATGTGTATATACATGGAAATATCTACACCGCTATCTATATAAACATGGAAATAACTACACCGCTATGTGTATAAACATGGAAATATCTACACCGCCATCTAAATATCCATGGAAATATCTGTGCCGCCATCTGTATAAACATGGAAATATCTACACGGTCATCTGTGCATAGATGGAAATATCAACACCGCCAGCAGTACAAACATGGAAATATCTGCACCGCTATCTGTATAAAGATGGAAATATCTACACCGCGGTCTGTACAAACATGGAAATATCTACACCGCTATCTCTATAAACATGGAAATATCTACACAGCCATGTGTATATACATGGAAATAACTACACCGCAATCTATATAAACATGGAAATAACTACACCAC
The DNA here is from genome assembly GCF_029289425.2 of Pan paniscus. Classification (NCBI taxonomy): domain Eukaryota; kingdom Metazoa; phylum Chordata; class Mammalia; order Primates; family Hominidae; genus Pan; species Pan paniscus. The sequence continues at coordinate 121,665,501 of NC_073255.2, forward strand.
TATCTGTATCAACATGGAAATATCTACACCGCCATCTATATATCCATGGAAATATCTGCGCCGCCATCTGTATAAACATGGAAATATCTACACCACCATCTGTATAAACATGGAAATATCTACAATGCCATCTGTATACACATGGAAATACCTACACGGCAATCTGTGTATAGATGGAAACACCAACACCGCCATCTGTACAAACATGAAAATATCTACACTGCTATCTCTATAAACATGGAATTATCTACACTGCGGTCTGTATAAACACGGAAATATCTACACCGGTATCTGTATAAACATGGAAATATCTACACAGCCATGTGTATATACATGGAAATATCTCCACCGCTATCTATATAAACATGGAAATAACTACACCGCTATTTGTATAAACATGGAAATATCTCCACTGCTATCTCTATAAACATCGAAATATCTACACCTCCAGCTGTATAAACATGGAAATACAAAGTTTTCTGAATAAACATGGAAATATCTACACCGCCATCTGTATAAACATCGAAATACCTTCACCGCTATGTCTATAGTCATGGAAATACCTACACCGCTATCACTATAAACATGGAAATATTTACACCGTGATCTGCATAAACATGGAAATATTTACACCGATATCTGTATAAACATGGGAATTTCTACACCGTTATCTGTATAAATATGGAAATATCTACACCGCTATCTCTATAAACATGGAAATATCTACACCGCCATCTGTATAAATATGGAAATACCTATACAGTCATCTGTGTAAACATGGAAATATCTACACCACCATCGGTATAAACATGAAAATATCTACACAGCCATCTGTATAAACATGGAAATATCTACAATGGTAACTGTGTAAACGTGGAAATATCTACACCACTATCTGTGTAAACATGGAAATATCTACACCGCTATCTGTATAAACATGGAAATAACTACACCGTCATCTGCATGTCCATGGAAATATCTACGCTGCCATCTGTATAAACATGGAAATATCTACACGGCCATCTGTGTATAGATTGAAATATCAACACCGCCATCTGTAGAAATATGGAAATATCTACACCGCTATCTCTATAAACATTTAAATATCTGCACTGCCATCTGTAAAAACATGGAAATACCTAGACAGTCATCTGTATAAACATGGAAATATCTACAATGCCATCTGTTTACACATGGAAATATATACACAGCCATCTGAATAAACATGTAAATATCTACACTGCTATCTCTATAAACATGGAAATATCTACACCGCCATCTCTATAAACATGAAAATATCTTCACTGCCATCTCCATAAACATGGAACTAACTACTCCGCCATCTGTATAAACATGAAAGCATCTACTCCGCCAACTGTCTGAATAATGAAATATCTACAATGCCATCGGTATAAAGATATAAATATCTGCACCGCGAGCTGTATAAACTTGTAAATATCTACATCGCTGACTGCATAAGCATGGAAATACCAACATCGCTATTGGTATAAACATGGAAATATCTACAACGCCATCTATATAAACATGGAAATATCTACACCGCTATGTCTATAAACATGGAAATACCTACAGCGCTATCTGTATAAACATGGAAATATCCACACCGCCATCTGCATATCCATGGAAATATCTGCAACGCCATCTGTATAAAGATGGAAATATCTACACGGCAATCTGTGTACAGATGGAAATATCAACACCGCCATCTGTACAAACATGGAAATATCTGCACCGCTATCTTTATAAACATAGAAATACCTACACTGCAGTCTGTATAAACATGGAAATATCTACACCGGTATCTGAATAAACATGGAAATATCTACACCACAATCTGTATAAACATGGAAATATTTACACCGCTATCTGTATAAACCTGGAAATATCAACACTGCTATCTCTATAAATATGGAAATATCTACACCGCCATAAGTATAAACATGGAAATAACTACACAGTCATGTGTAGGAAGATGGAAATATCTACACCACCGTTTGTATAAAGCTGGAAATATCTAAAACGTTGTCTGTATAAACATGGAAATATCTACACAGTGATCTGTATAAACATGGAAATATGTACAGCACTCTCTGAATAAAGATGGAAATATCTACACCGCTATCTGTAAAAACATGGAAATATCTACACCACTATCTGTATAAATATGGAAATATTTACACCACTATCTCAATACACATGGAAATATCTACACCGCTATCTCTATAAACATGGAAATATCTACAACGCCATCTGTATTAACATGGAAATATCTACACAGTCATCTGTATAAACCTGGAAATATCTACATTGTCATCTATATAAACATGGAAATATCTACAGAGAATTCTGTATAAACATGGAAATATCGGCACAGCCATCTGTATAAACATGAAAATACTTACACCACCATCTCTATAAGCATGGAAATATTTACACCGCTATCTCTATAAACATAGAAATAACTACACCGCCATCCCTATAAACATGGAAATATGTACACCGCCATCGGCATATACATGGAAATATCTACACACACATCTGTATAAACATGGAAATATCTACACTGCCATCTGTATAAACTTGGAAATATCTACACTGACATCTGTAGAAAGATGGAAATGTCTACAAAGCGATCTGTATAAACATGGGAATTTCTACACTGCTACCTGTATAAACATGGAAATATCTACACCACTATCTGTATCAACATGGAATTAACTACACCGCAATCTGTATAAACATGGAAATATCTACAAAACTATCTCTGTAAACATGGAAATATCTACACAGCTATCTGTGTAAACTTGGAAATATCTACACCGCAATCTGTGTAAATTTGGCAATACCTACACAGCAATCTGTGCAAAAATGGAAATATCTACACCGCTATCTCTGTAAACATGGAAATATCTACACAGCTATCTGTATAAATATGGAAATATCTAAACTGCCATCTGTATAAACATGGAAATATCTACAGCGCCATCTGTATAAACATGGAAATAACTACACTGCCATCTGTACAAACATGGAAATATCTACACAGCCATCTGTATAAACATGGAAATAGCTACACCGCTATGTCTATAAACATGGAAATATCTACACCGTTATCTGTATAAACATGGAAATATCTAAATCGCTATCTGTATAAACAGGGAAATATCTCCACCGCTACCTGTATAAACATGGAAATATCTACACCCCTTTCTGTATAAAGATGGAAATATCTACACCGCTATCTGTATAAACATGGAAATATATACAATGCTATCTGCGTAAACATGGAAATATCTACACAGCTATCTGTGTAAACTTGGAAATATCTACACAGCTATCTGTGTAAAAATGGAAATATCTACACAGCAATCTGTGCAAAGATGGAAATATCTACACTGCTATCTCTGTAAACATGGAAATATCAACACCGCTATCTGTATAAACATGGAAATATCTATACCGCAGTCTCTATAAACGTGGAAATATCTCCACCACTATCTGTATAAACATGAAAATATCTACACCGCTATCTGTATAAACATGGAAATATCAACACTGCCATCTGTATAAAGATGGAAATATCTACACCGCGAGCTCTATAAACATGGAAATATCTACACCGATATCTCTATAAACATGGAAATACCAACACCGTTATCTGTATAAACATGGAAATATCTACACCGCTATCTCTATAAACATGAAAATACTTACACCACCATCTCTATAAGCATGGAAATATTTACACCGCTATCTCTATAAACATAGAAATAACTACACCGCCATCCCTATAAACATGGAAATATGTACACCGCCATCGGCATATACATGGAAATATCTACACACACATCTGTATAAACATGGAAATATCTACACTGCCATCTGTATAAACTTGGAAATATCTACACTGACATCTGTAGAAAGATGGAAATGTCTACAAAGCGATCTGTATAAACATGGGAATTTCTACACTGCTACCTGTATAAACATGGAAATATCTACACCACTATCTGTATCAACATGGAATTAACTACACCGCAATCTGTATAAACATGGAAATATCTACAAAACTATCTCTGTAAACATGGAAATATCTACACAGCTATCTGTGTAAACTTGGAAATATCTACACCGCAATCTGTGTAAATTTGGCAATACCTACACAGCAATCTGTGCAAAAATGGAAATATCTACACCGCTATCTCTGTAAACATGGAAATATCTACACAGCTATCTGTATAAATATGGAAATATCTAAACTGCCATCTGTATAAACATGGAAATATCTACAGCGCCATCTGTATAAACATGGAAATAACTACACTGCCATCTGTACAAACATGGAAATATCTACACAGCCATCTGTATAAACATGGAAATAGCTACACCGCTATGTCTATAAACATGGAAATATCTACACCGTTATCTGTATAAACATGGAAATATCTAAATCGCTATCTGTATAAACAGGGAAATATCTCCACCGCTACCTGTATAAACATGGAAATATCTACACCCCTTTCTGTATAAAGATGGAAATATCTACACCGCTATCTGTATAAACATGGAAATATATACAATGCTATCTGCGTAAACATGGAAATATCTACACAGCTATCTGTGTAAACTTGGAAATATCTACACAGCTATCTGTGTAAAAATGGAAATATCTACACAGCAATCTGTGCAAAGATGGAAATATCTACACTGCTATCTCTGTAAACATGGAAATATCTACACCGCTATCTGTATAAACATGGAAATATCTATACCGCAGTCTCTATAAACGTGGAAATATCTCCACCACTATCTGTATAAACATGAAAATATCTACACCGCTATCTGTATAAACATGGACATATTTAAACCGCAACCTGTATAAACATGGAAATATCTACCACCGTATGTGTGTAAACATGGAAATATCTACACAGCTATCTGTGTAAACTTGGAAATATCTACAAAGCTATCTGCGTAAACATGGAAATATCTACACGGCAATCTGTGCAAAGATGGAAATAACTACACCGCTATCTCTGTAAACTTGGAAATATCTACACCGCAACCTGTATAAACATGGAAATATCTACACCGCTGTCTGTATAAACAAGGAAATATCTACACCGCCATCTGTAGAAACATGGAAATATCTACACCGCTATCTGTATAAATATGGAAATATCTACTCCACTATCTCTATAAACATGGAAATACCTACACCGCTTTCTCTATAAACATGAAAATATCTACACTGCTATCTCTATATACATGGAAATATCTACACCGCCATCTCTATAAACATGAAAATATATACACCGCCATCTTCAGAAACATGGATGTATCTGCACCGCCATCGGTATAAACTTGGAAAATCTACAACACTATCTGTATAAACATGGAAATATCTTCACTTCTATCTGTATAAACATGGAAATATCTACACCGCAATCTGTATAAATATGGAAATACCTACACCGCTACCTCTATAGACATGTAAATATCTACACCGCTATCTGTATAAACATGGAAATATCAACACTGCCATCTGTATAAACATGGAAATATCTATACCACAGTCTCTATAAACGTGGAAATATCTCCACCACTATCTGTATAAACATGAAAATATCTACACCGCTATCTGTATAAACATGGAAATATCAACACTGCCATCTGTATAAAGATGGAAATATCTACACCGCGAGCTCTATAAACATGGAAATATCTACACCGATATCTCTATAAACATGGAAATACCAACACCGTTATCTGTATAAACATGGAAATACCTACACCGCTATCTCTATAAACATGAAAATACTTACACCACCATCTCTATAAGCATGGAAATATTTACACCTCTATCTCTATAAACATAGAAATAACTACACCACCATCCCTATAAACATGGAAATACCTAGTCCGCCATCTGCATATACATGGAAATATCTACACACACATCTGTATAAACATGGGAATATCTACACTGTCATATGTAGAAAGATGGAAATATCTACAAAGCGATCTGTATAAACATGGGAATTTCTACACCGCTACCTGTATAAACATGGAAATATCTACACCGCTATCTGTATCAACTTGGAAATAACTATACCGCTATCTGTATAAACATGGAAATATCTACACAGCAATCTGTGCAAAGATGGAAATATCTACACCGCAGTCTCTATAAACATGGAAATATATACACCGCTATCTGTATAAACATGGAAATAAATACACCACTATCTGTATAAACATGGAAATTTTTACACCGCTATCTGTATAAACATGGAAATATTTCCACCGCTATCTTTATAAACACGGAAATACCTACACCGGTGTCTTTAAAAACATGGAAATACCTACACCGCTATCTCTGTAAACAATGAAATATCTACAACGCTATCTGTGTAAACATGGAAATATCTACACAGCTATCTGTGTAAAGTTGGAAATATCTACACCGCAATCTGTGTAAGCATGGAAATATCTACAACGCTATCTGTGTAAACATGGAAATATTTACAACGCTATCTGTGTAAACAGGGAAATATCTACACAGCTATCTGTAAAACGTGGAAATATCTACACCACTATCTGTATAACCCTGAAAATATCTACACCGCTATCGGTATCAACATGTAAATAACTACACCGCTATCTGTATAAACATGGAAATATCTACAATGATATCTCTGTAAACATGGAAGTATCGACACAGTTATCTGTGTAAACTTGGAAATATCTACACCGCTATGTGTGTAAAGTTTGCAATGTCTACACCGCAATCTGTGCAAAGATGGAAATATCTTTACCGCTATACCTGTAAAGATGGAAATATCTACACCGCTATATGTATAAACATGGAAATATCTACACCGCCATCTGTATACACATGGAAATATCTACACAGCCATCCGTATAAACATGGAAATATCTACACCGCTATCTCTATAAACATGGAAATATCTACACCGCTATCTGTATAAACATGGAAATATCTAGATCGCTATCTGTATAAACAGGGAAATATCTCCACCGCTATCTGTGAAAACATGGAAATATCTACACCGCTATCAGTATATACATGGAAATATCTAAACCGCTATCTGTATAAACAAGGAAATATATACAATGCCGTCTTTAGAAACATGGAAATATCTACACCGCCATCTGTATAAACATGGAAATACCTACACCCTTACCTGTGTAAATATGGAAATGTCTACACTGCTATCTCTATAAACATGGAAATACCCACACCACTTGCACTATAAACATGGAAAAATCTACACTGCAATCTCAGTAAACATGGAAATATCTACACCGCCATCTATGTAAACATGAAAATATCTACACTGCCATCTTCAGAAACATGGCTGTATCTACACCGTCATCTGTATAAACATGGAAATATCAACACCACTATTTGTATAAAGATGGAAATATTTAAACCGCTATCTCTATAAACATGAAAATACTTACACCACCATCTCTATAAGCATGGAAATATTTACACCGCTATCTCTATAAACATAGAAATAACTACACCGCCATCCCTATAAACATGGAAATATGTACACCGCCATCGGCATATACATGGAAATATCTACACACACATCTGTATAAACATGGAAATATCTACACTGCCATCTGTATAAACTTGGAAATATCTACACTGACATCTGTAGAAAGATGGAAATGTCTACAAAGCGATCTGTATAAACATGGGAATTTCTACACTGCTACCTGTATAAACATGGAAATATCTACACCACTATCTGTATCAACATGGAATTAACTACACCGCAATCTGTATAAACATGGAAATATCTACAAAACTATCTCTGTAAACATGGAAATATCTACACAGCTATCTGTGTAAACTTGGAAATATCTACACCGCAATCTGTGTAAATTTGGCAATACCTACACAGCAATCTGTGCAAAAATGGAAATATCTACACCGCTATCTCTGTAAACATGGAAATATCTACACAGCTATCTGTATAAATATGGAAATATCTAAACTGCCATCTGTATAAACATGGAAATATCTACAGCGCCATCTGTATAAACATGGAAATAACTACACTGCCATCTGTACAAACATGGAAATATCTACACAGCCATCTGTATAAACATGGAAATAGCTACACCGCTATGTCTATAAACATGGAAATATCTACACCGTTATCTGTATAAACATGGAAATATCTAAATCGCTATCTGTATAAACAGGGAAATATCTCCACCGCTACCTGTATAAACATGGAAATATCTACACCCCTTTCTGTATAAAGATGGAAATATCTACACCGCTATCTGTATAAACATGGAAATATATACAATGCTATCTGCGTAAACATGGAAATATCTACACAGCTATCTGTGTAAACTTGGAAATATCTACACAGCTATCTGTGTAAAAATGGAAATATCTACACAGCAATCTGTGCAAAGATGGAAATATCTACACTGCTATCTCTGTAAACATGGAAATATCTACACCGCTATCTGTATAAACATGGAAATATCTATACCGCAGTCTCTATAAACGTGGAAATATCTCCACCACTATCTGTATAAACATGAAAATATCTACACCGCTATCTGTATAAACATGGACATATTTTAACCGCAACCTGTATAAACATGGAAATATCTACCACCGTATGTGTGTAAACATGGAAATATCTACACAGCTATCTGTGTAAACTTGGAAATATCTACAAAGCTATCTGCGTAAACATGGAAATATCTACACGGCAATCTGTGCAAAGATGGAAATAACTACACCGCTATCTCTGTAAACTTGGAAATATCTACACCGCAACCTGTATAAACATGGAAATATCTACACCGCTGTCTGTATAAACAAGGAAATATCTACACCGCCATCTGTAGAAACATGGAAATATCTACACCGCTATCTGTTTAAATATGGAAATATCTACTCCACTATCTCTATAAACATGGAAATACCTACACCGCTTTCTCTATAAACATGAAAATATCTACACTGCTATCTCTATATACATGGAAATATCTACACCGCCATCTCTATAAACATGAAAATATATACACCGCCATCTTCAGAAACATGGATGTATCTGCACCGCCATCTGTATAAACTTGGAAAATCTACAACACTATCTGTATAAACATGGAAATATCTTCACTTCTATCTGTATAAACATGGAAATATCTACACCGCAATCTGTATAAATATGGAAATACCTACACCGCTACCTCTATTGACATGTAAATATCTACACCGCTATCTGTATAAACATGGAAATATCAACACTGCCATCTGTATAAACATGGAAATATCTATACCACAGTCTCTATAAACGTGGAAATATCTCCACCACTATCTGTATAAACATGAAAATATCTACACCGCTATCTGTATAAACATGGAAATATCAACACTGCCATCTGTATAAAGATGGAAATATCTACACCGCGAGCTCTATAAACATGGAAATATCTACACCGATATCTCTATAAACATGGAAATACCAACACCGTTATCTGTATAAACATGGAAATACCTACACCGCTATCTCTATAAACATGAAAATACTTACACCACCATCTCTATAAGCATGGAAATATTTACACCTCTATCTCTATAAACATAGAAATAACTACACCACCATCCCTATAAACATGGAAATACCTAGTCCGCCATCTGCATATACATGGAAATATCTACACACACATCTGTATAAACATGGGAATATCTACACTGTCATATGTAGAAAGATGGAAATATCTACAAAGCGATCTGTATAAACATGGGAATTTCTACACCGCTACCTGTATAAACATGGAAATATCTACACCGCTATCTGTATCAACTTGGAAATAACTATACCGCTATCTGTATAAACATGGAAATATCTACACAGCAATCTGTGCAAAGATGGAAATATCTACACCGCAGTCTCTATAAACATGGAAATATATACACCGCTATCTGTATAAACATGGAAATAAATACACCACTATCTGTATAAACATGGAAATTTTTACACCGCTATCTGTATAAACATGGAAATATTTCCACCGCTATCTTTATAAACACGGAAATACCTACACCGGTGTCTTTAAAAACATGGAAATACCTACACCGCTATCTCTGTAAACAATGAAATATCTACAACGCTATCTGTGTAAACATGGAAATATCTACACAGCTATCTGTGTAAAGTTGGAAATATCTACACCGCAATCTGTGTAAGCATGGAAATATCTACAACGCTATCTGTGTAAACATGGAAATATTTACAACGCTATCTGTGTAAACAGGGAAATATCTACACAGCTATCTGTAAAACGTGGAAATATCTACACCACTATCTGTATAACCCTGAAAATATCTACACCGCTATCGGTATCAACATGTAAATAACTACACCGCTATCTGTATAAACATGGAAATATCTACAATGATATCTCTGTAAACATGGAAGTATCGACACAGTTATCTGTGTAAACTTGGAAATATCTACACCGCTATGTGTGTAAAGTTTGCAATGTCTACACCGCAATCTGTGCAAAGATGGAAATATCTTTACCGCTATACCTGTAAAGATGGAAATATCTACACCGCTATATGTATAAACATGGAAATATCTACACCGCCATCTGTATACACATGGAAATATCTACACAGCCATCCGTATAAACATGGAAATATCTACACCGCTATCTCTATAAACATGGAAATATCTACACCGCTATCTGTATAAACATGGAAATATCTAGATCGCTATCTGTATAAACAGGGAAATATCTCCACCGCTATCTGTGAAAACATGGAAATATCTACACCGCTATCAGTATATACATGGAAATATCTAAACCGCTATCTGTATAAACAAGGAAATATATACAATGCCGTCTTTAGAAACATGGAAATATCTACACCGCCATCTGTATAAACATGGAAATACCTACACCCTTACCTGTGTAAATATGGAAATGTCTACACTGCTATCTCTATAAACATGGAAATACCCACACCACTTGCACTATAAACATGGAAAAATCTACACTGCAATCTCAGTAAACATGGAAATATCTACACCGCCATCTATGTAAACATGAAAATATCTACACTGCCATCTTCAGAAACATGGCTGTATCTACACCGTCATCTGTATAAACATGGAAATATCAACACCACTATTTGTATAAAGATGGAAATATTTAAACCGCTATCTCTATAAACATGGAAATACGTACACCACTATCTCTCTAAACATGGAAATATCTACACCGCCATCTGTATTAACATGGAAATATCTACACAGTCATCTGTATAAACTGGGAAATATCTACACTGTCATCTATATAAACATGGAAATATTTTGAGAGAACTCTGTATAAACCTGGAAATATCGACACAGCCATCTGTATAAACATGGAAATATCTACACCGCTATCTGTATAAACATGGAAATATCTACACCGCTATGTGTATTAACGTGGAAATATCTCCATTTCTATCTTTATAATCACGGACTTAACTCCACCGCAATCTGTATAAACATGAAAATATCTACACAACTATCTCTATAAACATGGAAATATCTACACAGTCATCTGTATAAACATGGAAATATCTACACCGCTATGTGTATTAACGTGGAAATATCTCCATTTCTATCTGTATAATCATCTACATAACTCCACCGCAATCTGTATAAACATGAAAATATCTACACGGCTATCTCTATAAACATGGAAATATCTACACTGCCATCTGTACAAACATGGAAATACCTACACAGTCATCTGTAGAAACATGGAAATATCTACACCGCTATCACTATAAACATGGAAATAACTACACCGCTATCTCTATAAACTTGGAAATATCTACACCGCTATCTCCATCAACATGGAAATATACACACCGCCATCTCTTTAAACATGGAGGTATCTACAACGCCATCTACATAAACAAGAAAATATCTACACTGCCATCTATATAAACATGGAAATATCTACACCGCCATCTCTATAAACATGGGAATATCTACACTGCCATTTGTAGAAAGATGGAAATATCTACACCGCCATCTGTATAAACGTGGAAATATCTACACCGCTATCTGTATAAACATGGAAATATCTACACCGCAATCTGTATAATCATGGAAATATCTACACCGATATCTGTATAAATATGAAATATCTTAACGGCTATCTCTATAAAAGTGGAAATATCTACACTGCTATCTGTATAAACATGGAAATATCCTCACTGCTATCTCTATGAACATGGATATATCTACACCGCTATCTCTATAAACATGGAAATATCTACACCGCCATCTCTATAAACATGGAATTATCTACACCGCAATCTGTATAAACATGGAAATATCTACACCTCTATCTGTATAAACATGGAAATACCTACAAAGTCATCTGTATATACTTGGAAATATCTACACAGACATCGGTATAAACATGGAAATACCTACACAGCCATCTGTATATACATGGAAATATCTACACGGCTATCTGTATAAACATGGAAATAACTACACCGCTATTTGTATAAACAAGCAAATATCTACACCGTGATCTGTATAAACCTGGAAATATCTACACCGCCATCTCTACAAACATGGAAATATCTACACCCCTATCTTTATAAACATGGAAATATCCACACCGCTATCTCTATAAACATGGAAAAATCAACACTACTATCTCTATGAACATGGAAATATCTACACCGCCATCTCTATAAACATGGAAATATCTACACCACGATCAGTATAAACATGGAAATATCTACACCGCAATCTTTATAAACATGGAAATATCTCCACTGCTATCTCTATAAACATGGAAATATCTACACCGCCATCTGCATAAACATATAAATATCTACACAGCCATGTGTATATACATGGAAATATCTACACCGCTATCTATATAATCATGGAAATTACTACACCGCTACCTGTATAAACATGGAAATATCTACACTGCCATCTACATATCCATGGAAATATCTACGCGGCCATCTGTATAAACATGGAAATATCTACACAGTCATCTGTGTATAGATGGAAATATCAACACCGCCATCTGTACAAACATGGAAATATCTGCACCGCTATCTGTATAACCATGGAAATATCTACACCACGGTCGGTATAAACATGGAAATATCTACACCGCTATCTGTATAAACATGGAAATATCTACACCGCTATCTATTGAAACATAGAAATATCTACACCGTGATCTGTATAAACAAGGAAATATTTACACCGCTATCTGTATATACATGGAAATTTCTACACCATTATCTGTATAAATATGGAAATAACTACACCGCTATCTGTATAAACATGGAAATATCTACACTGCTATCAGTATAAACATGGAAATATCTACACCGTGATCTGTATAAACATGGAAATATCTACAAACCGATCCGTATAAACATGGAAATATCTTCACCACAATCTGTATTAACATAGAAATATCTACACCGCTACCTGTATAAACATGGTAATATCTACACCACCAGCTATATAAACATGGAAATATCTACACCGCCATCTGTATAAACAGGGAAATATCTACAATGCCATCTGTAGAAAGATGGAAATATCTACACCGCAATCTGTATAAACATGGAAATACCTACACCGCTATCTGTATAAACAGGGAAATATCAACAATGCCATCTGTAGAAAGATGGAAATATCTACACCGCAATCTGAATAAACATGGAAATATCTACACCGCTATCTGTAAAAACATGGAAATATCTACACCGCTATCTGTATAAACATAGAAATATCTACACCGTGATCTGTATAAACATGGAAATATCTACACCGCGATCTGTATAAACCTGTAATTATCCTCACCGCTATCTGTTGAAACTTGGAAATATCTGCACAGCTATCTCTATAAACATGGAAATATCTACACCGCCATCTGTATAAACATGGAAATAACTACAAAGTCATCTGTATAAACATGGAAATATCTACACAGCCATCTGTATAAACATGGAAATATCTACACAGCCATCTGTATATACATGGAAATGCCTACACCGCTATCTGTATAAACATGGAAATAACTACTCCGCTATTTGTATAAACAAGGAAATATCTACACCGTGATCTGTATAAACATGGAAATATCTACACCGCCATCTCTATAAACATGGAAATATCTACACCCCTATCTGTATAAACATGGAAATATCCTCACTGCTATCTCTATAAACAGGGAAAAATCAACACCGCTATCTCTATGAACATGGAAATATCTACACCGCCATCTCTATAAACATGGAAATATCTACACCACTATCAGTATAAACATGGAAATATCTACACCGCTATCTGTTTAAACATCGAAATATCTCCACTGCAATCTCTATAAACATCGAAATATCTACAGCGCCATGTGTATAAACATGGAAATACTTACAAAGTTATCTGTATAAACATGCAAATTTCTACACCGCTATCTCTATAAACATGGAAATATCTACACAGCCATGTGTATATACATGGAAATATCTACACCGCTATCTATATAAACATGGAAATAACTACACCGCTATGTGTATAAACATGGAAATATCTACACCGCCATCTACATATCCATGGAAATATCTGTGCCGCCATCTGTATAAACATGGAAATGTCTACACGGTCATCTGTGTAAGGATGGAAATATCAACACCGCCATCTGTACAAACATGGAAATATCTGCACAGCTATCTGTACAAACATGGAAATACCTACACCGCGGTCTGTATAAACATGGAAAAATCTGCACCGCTATCTGTATAAACATGGAAATGTCTACACCACTATCTCTATAAACATGGAAATATCTACACAGTGATCTGTATAAACATGGAAATATTTACAACGCTATCTGTATAAACATGGAAATTTCTACACCGTTATCTGTTTAAATATGGAAATATCTACACCGCTATCTCTATAAACATGGAAATATCTACACCGCCATATGTATAAACATGGAAATATCTATACAGTCATCTGTGTAAACATGGAAATATCTACACCACCATCTGTATAAACATGGAAATATCTTCAATGCCATCTGTATACACATGAAAATACCTACACGGCAATCTGTGTATAGATGGAAACATCAACACCGCCATCTGTACAAACATGGAAATATCTACACTTCTATCTCTATAAACATGGAAATATCTA
This sequence comes from Pan paniscus, assembly GCF_029289425.2. Lineage (NCBI taxonomy): Eukaryota > Metazoa > Chordata > Mammalia > Primates > Hominidae > Pan > Pan paniscus. The sequence goes on from NC_073255.2 coordinate 121,680,782, forward strand.
CACTGCGGTCTGTATAAACATGGAAATATCTACACCGGTATGTGTATAAACATGGAAATATCTACACCATGATCTGTATAAACATGGAAATATATACACCGCTATCTGTATAAACATGGAAATATCTGCACCGCTATCTCTATAAACATGGAAATATCTACAAAGACATCTGTATAAACATGGAAATACCTACACAGTCATGTGTAGGAACATTTAATTATCTACACTGCCATCTGTATAAACATAGAAATATCTACACAGCCCTCTGTATAAATATGGAAATATCTGCATAGGCATCTGTGTAAATATGGAAATATCTGCACCGCTATCTGTATAAACATGGAAATACCTACACCGCTGTCTCTATAAACATGGAAATATGTACACCGCTATGTGTATAAACATGGAAATATCTCCACTGCTCTCTGTATAAACATGGAAATATCTCCACCGTTATCTCTATAAACATGGATATATCTACAGCGCCATCTCTATAAACATTGAAATATCTACACTGCCATCTGTAAAATCATTGAAATATCTACACCGCGATCTGTATAAACATGGAAATATCCTCACCGCTATCTGTATAAACATGGAAATATCTACACAGCTATCTCTATAAACATGGAAATATCTACACCGCCATGTGTATAAACATGGAAATACCTACAAAGTCATCTGTATAAACATGGAAATATCCACACAGCCATCTGTGTAAACATGGAAATATCTACGCAGCCATCTGTATATACATGGAAATATCTACACCGCTATCTGTATAAACATGGAAATAACTACACCACTATTTATATAAACAAGGAAATATCTACACCGTGATCTGTATAAACATGGAAATATCTACACCGCCATCTCTATAAACATGGAAATATCTACACCCCTATCTGTATAAACATGGAAATATCCACACCGCTATCTCTGTAAACATGGAAAAATCAACACCGCTATCTCTATGAACATGGAAAATATCTACACCGTCATCTCTATAAAAATGGAAATATCTACACAACTATCAGTATAAACATGGAAATAACTACACCACTATTTATATAAACAAGGAAATATCTACACCTTGATCTGTATAAACATGGAAATATCTACACCGCCATCTCTATAAACATGGAAATATCTACACCCCTATCTGTATAAACATGGAAATATCCACAACGCTATCTGCATAAACATGGATATGTCTCTGCTGCTATCTCTATAAACATCGAAATATCTACACCGCCATCTTTATAAACATGGAAATACTTACAGTTATCAGTATAAACATGGAAATATATACACCGCCATCTGTATAAACATGGAAATATCTACACAGACATGTGTATATACATGGAAATATCTACACCGCTGTCTATATAAACATGGAAATAACTACACCGCTATGTGTATAAACATGGAAATATCTACACCGCCATCTAAATATCCATGGAAATATCTGTGCCGCCATCTGTATAAACATGGAAATATCTACACGGTCATCTGTGCATAGATGGAAATATCAACACCGCCATCAGTACAAACATGGAAATATCTGCACCGCTATCTGTTTAAAGATGGAAATATCTACACCGCGGTCTGTACAAACATGGAAATATCTACACCGCTATCTGTATAAACATGGAAATATCTACACCGCTATCTCTATAAACATGGAAATATCTACACCGTGATCTGTATAAACATGGAAATATTTCCACCGCTATTTGTATAAACATGGGAATTTCTACACCGTTATCTCTATAAATATGGAAATATCTACACTGCTATCTCTATAAACGTGGAAATATCTACACCGCCATCTCTATAAACATGGAAATATCTTCAATGCCATCTGTATAAACATGAAAATACCTACACGGCAACCTGTTTATAGATGGAAACATCAACACCGCCATCTGTACAAACATGGAAATATCTACACTGCTATCTCTATAAACATGGAATTATCTACACTGCGGTCTCTATAAACATGGAAATGTCTACACCGGTATGTGTATAAACATGGAAATATCTACACCATGATCTGTATAAACATGGAAATATAAACACCGCTATCTGAATAAACATGGAAATATCTGCACCGCTATCTCTATAAACATGGAAATATCTATAAAGACATCTGTATAAACATGGAAATGCCTACAAAGTCATCTGTATAAACATGGAAATATCTACACAGCCATCTGTATAAACATGGAAATATCTACACCACCATCTGTGTAAACATGGATATATCTACACCGCAAACTGTATAAACATGGAAATATCTACAACGCCATCTGCATGTCCATGGAAATATCAACACCGACATCTGTACAAACATGGAAATATCTACACCGCTATCTCTATAAACATGGAAATATCTGCACTGCGATCTGTAAAAACATGGAAATACCTATACAGTCATCTGTATAAACATGGAAATATCTACAATGCCATCTGTATACACATGGAAATATCTACACAGCCATCTTTATAAACATGTGAATATCTACACTGCTATCTCTATAAACATGGAAATATCTACAGCGCCATCTCTATAAACATGAAAATATCTACACTGACATCTCCATAAACATGGAACTAACTTCTCCGCCATCTGTATAAACTTGGAAACATCTACACCGCCATCTGTGTGAACAAGGAAATATCTACAATGCCATCTTCATAAAGATATAAATATCTGCTCCACGAGCTGTATAAACATGGAAATATCAACATCGCTATCTGTATAAACGTGGAAAAACCAACACCGCTATCGGTATAAACATGGAAATATCTACAACGCCATCTATATAAACATGGAAATATCTAAAGCGCTATGTCTATAAACATGGAAATACCTACACCGCTATCTCTATAAACATGGAAATATCTACACCGCTATCTGTATAAACATGGAAATATCTACATCGCTATCTGTATAAACATGGAAATATCTACACTGCGATCTGTACAAACATGGAAATATATACACCGCGATCTGTATAAACATGGAAATATCTTCACCACTATCTGTATATACATGGAAATAACTACACCGCTATCCGTATAAAAATGGTAATATCTAAACCACAATCTATATAAACATGGAAATATCTACACCGCCATCTATATAAACATGGAAATATCTTCAATGCCATCTGTAGAAAGATGGAAATATCTACACCGCAATCTGTGTAAACATGGAAATATCAACACCGATATCTGTAAAAACATGGAAATATCTACAGAGCTATCTGTATAAACATGGAAATATCTACACCGCGATCTGTATAAACATGGAAATATCTACACCGCTATCTGTATAAACATGGAAATATCTACACAGCTATCTCTATAAACATTGAAATATCTACACCGCCATCTGAAAAAACATGGAAATACCTACAAAGTCATCTGTATAAACATGGAAATATCTACACAGCCATCTGTATAAACCTGGAAATATCTACACAGCCAACTGTATATACATGGAAATATGTACACCGTTATCTGTGTGAACATGGAAATAACTACACCGCTATTTTTATAAACAAGCAAATATCTACACCGTGATCTGTATAAACATGGAAATATCTACAGCGCCATCTCTATAAACATGGAAATACCTTCACCCCTATCTGTATAAACATGGAAATATCCACACCGCTGTCTCTATAAACATGGAAAAATCAACACCGCTATCTCTATGAACATGGAAATATCTGCACCGCCATCTCTATAAACATGGAAATATCTACACCACGATCAGTATAAACATGGAAATATCTACAACGCTATCTGTATAAACATGCAAACATCTCCACTGCTATCTCTATAAACATCGAAATATCTACACCGCCATCTGTATAAACATGGAAATACTTACAAAGTTATCTGTATAAACATGGAAATATCTACACCGGTATCTGTATAAACATGGAAATATCTACAGCACGATCTGTATAAACATGGAAATATATACAGCGCTATATGTATAAACATGGAAATATCTGCACCGCTATCTCTATAAACATGGAAATATCTACAAAGCCATCTCTATAAACATGGAAATACCTACACAGTCATGTGTAGGAACATGGAAAATCTACACTGCAATCTGTATAAACATAGAAATATCTACACAGCCCTCTGTATAAATATGGAAATGTCTGATAGGCATCTGTGTAAACATGGAATTATCTGCACCGCTATGTGTATAAACATGGAAATACATACACCACTGTCTGTATAAACATGGAAATATGTACACGGCTATGTGTATAAACATGGAAATATCTCCACCGTTATCTGTTTAAACATGGAAATATCTACAGCGCCATCTCTATAAACATTGAAATATCTACACTGCCATCTGTAAAAACATGGAAATATCTACACAGTCATCTGAATAAACATGGAAATATCTACACCACCATCTGTATAAACATGGAAATAGCTACAATACCATCTGTATACACATGGAAATATCTACACAGACATCTGTATAAATATGGAAATATCTACACGGCCATCTGTATAAACATGGAAATATAGACACCGCTATCTGTATAAACATGGAAATATCTGCACCGCTATCTCTATAAACATGGAAATATCTACAAAAACATCTGTATAAACATGGAAATACCTACACAGTCATGTGTAGGAACATTTAAATATCTACACTGCCATCTGTATAAACATAGAAATATCTACACAGCCCTCGGTATAAATATGGAAATATCTGCATAGGCATCTGTGTAAACATGGAAATATCAGCACCGCTATCTGTATAAACATGGAAATACCTACACCGTTACCTGTATAAATATGGAAATGTCTACACCACTATCTCTATACACATGGAAATACCCACACCACTTGCAGTATAAACATGGAAATATCTACACTGCAATCTCAGTAAACATGGGAATATCTACACCGCCATCTATGTAAACATGAAAATATCTACACTGCCATCTTCAGAAACATGGCAGTATCTACACCGTCATCTGTATAAATATAGAAATATCTACACCACTATCTCTATAAAGATGGAAATATTTAAACCGCTATCTCTATAAACATGGAAATAACTACAGCACTATCTCTATAAAGATGGAAATATTTAAACCGCTATCTCTATAAACATGGAAATACCTACACCACTATCTCTCTAAACATGGAAATATCTACACCGCCATCTGTATTAGCATGGAAATATCTACACCGTCATCTGTATAAACCGGGAAATATCTACACTATCATCTATATAAACATGGAAATATCTAGAGAGAACTCTGTATAAACATGGAAATATCGACACAGCCATCTGTATAAACATGGAAATATCTACACCGCTATCTGTATAAACATGGAAATATCTACACCACTATGTGTATTAACGTGGAAATATCTCCATTTCTATCTGTATAATCATGGACATACCTCCACCGCAATCTCTATAAACATGAAAATATCTACATGGCTATCTCTATAAACATGGAAATATCTACACTGCCATCTGCACAAACATGGAAATATCTACACAGTCATCTGTAGAAACATGGAAATATCTACACCGCTATCACTATAAACATGGAAATAACTACACCGCTATCTCTATAAACTTGGAAATATCTACACCGCTATCTCCATCAACATGGAAATATACACACCGCCATATCTTTAAACATGGAGGTATCTACAACGCCATCTACATAAACAAGAAAATATCTACACTGCCATCTATATAAACATGGAAATATCTACACAGCCATCTCTATAAACATGGGAATATCTACACTGCCATTTGTAGAAAGATGGAAATGTCTACACCGCCATCTGTATAAACGTGGAAATATCTACACCGCTATCTGTATAAACATGGAAATATCTACACCACAATCTGTATAATCATGGAAATATCTACACCGCTATCTGTATAAACATGGAAATACCTACAAAGTCATCTGTATATACTTGGAAATATCTACACAGCCATCGGTATAAACATGGAAATAACTACACAGCCATCTGTATATACATGGAAATATCTACACCGCTATCTGTATAAACATGGAAATAACTACACCGCTATTTGTATAAACAAGCAAATATCTACACCGTGATCTGTATAAACCTGGAAATATCTACACCGCCATCTCTATAAACATGGGAATATCTACACCCCTATCTTTATAAACATGGAAATATCCACACCGCTATCTCTATAAACATGGAAAAATCAACACTGCTATCTCTATGAACATCGAAATATCTACACCGCCATCTCTATAAACATGGAAATATCTACACCACGATCAGTATAAACATGGAAATATCTACACCGCTATCTTTATAAACATGGAAATATCTCCACTGCTATCTCTATAAACATGGAAATATCTACACTGCCATCTGTATAAACATGGAAATATCTACACAGCCATGTGTATATACATGGAAATATCTGCACCGCTATCTATATAATCATGGAAATTACTACACCGCTACCTGTATAAACATGGAAATATCTACACTGCCATCTACATAACCATGGAAATATCTACGCGGCCATCTGTATAAACATGGAAATATCTACACGGTCATCTGTGTATAGATGGAAATATCAACACCGCCATCTGTACAAACATGGAAATATCTGCACTGCTATCTGTATAACCTTGGAAATATCTACACCACGGTCGGTATAAACATGGAAATATCTACACCGCTATCTGTATAAACATGGAAATATCTACACCGCTATCTATTGAAACATAGAAATATCTACACCGTGATCTGTATAAACATGGAAATATTTACACCGCTATCTGTATAAACATGGAAATTTCTACACCATTATCTGTATAAATATGGAAATATCTACACCGCTATCTGTAAAAACATGGAAATATCTACACCGCTATCTGTATAAACATGGAAATATCTACACCGTGATCTGTATAAACATGGAAATATCTACACCGCGATCTGTATAAACATGGAATTATCCTCACCGCTATCTGTATAAACATGGAAATATCTACACCGCTATCTCTATAAACATGGAAATATCTACACGGTGATCTGTATAAACATGGAAATATTTACACCGCTATCTGTATAAACATGGAAATTTCTACACCGTTATCTGTATAAATATGGAAATATCTACACCGCTATCTCTATAAACATGGAAATATCTACACCGCCATATGTATAAACATGGAAATACCTATACAGTCATCTGTGTAAACATGGAAATATCTACACCACCATCTGTATAAACATGGAAATATCGTCAATGCCATCTGTATACACATGAAAATAACTACACAGCAATCTGTGTATAGATGGAAACATCAACACCGCCATCTGTACAAACATGGAAATATCTACACTTCTATCTCTATAAACATGGAAATATCTACACTGCGGTCTGTATAAACATGGAAATATCTACACCGGTATGTGTATAAACATGGAAATATCTGCACCGATATCTCTATAAACATAGAAATATCTACAAAGACATCTGTATAAACATGGAAATACCTACACAGTCATGTGTAGGAACATTTAATTATCTACACTGCCATCTGTATAAACATAGAAATATCTACACAGCCCTCTGTATAAATATGGAAATATCTTCATAGGCATCTTTATAAACATTGAAATATCTGCACCGCTATCTGTATAAACATGGAAATACCTACACCGCTGTCTCTATAAACATGGAAATATGTACACCGCTATGTGTATAAACATGGAAATATCTCCACTGCACTCTGTATAAACATGGAAATATCTCCACCGTTATCTGTACAAACATGGAAATATCTACAGCGCCATCTCTATAAACATTGAAATATCTACACTGCCATCTGTAAAAACATTGAAATATCTACACCGCGATCTGTATAAACATGGAAATATCCTCACCGCTATCTGTATAAACATGGAAATATCTACACAGCTATCTCTATAAACATGGAAATATCTACACCGCCATCTGTATAAACATGGAAATACCTACAAAGTCATCTGTATAAACATGGAAATATCTACACAGCCATCTGTATAAACATGGAAATATCCACACCGCAATCTCTGTAAACATGGAAAAATCAACACCGCTATCTCTATGAACATGGAAAATATCTACACCGCCATCTCTATAAAAATGGAAATATCTACACCACTATCAGTATAAACATGGAAATATCTACACCGCTATCTGCATAAACATGGAAATATCTCCACTGCTATCTCTATAAACATCGAAATATCTACACCGCCATCTGTATAAACATGGAAATACTTACAAAGTTATCAGTATAAACATGGAAATATATACACCGCCATCTGCATAAACATGGAAATATCTACACAGCCATGTGTATATACATGGAAATATCTACACCGCTATCTATATAAACATGGAAATAACTACACCGCTATGTGTATAAACATGGAAATATCTACACCGCCATCTAAATATCCATGGAAATATCTGTGCCGCCATCTGTATAAACATGGAAATATCTACACGGTCATCTGTGCATAGATGGAAATATCAACACCGCCAGCAGTACAAACATGGAAATATCTGCACCGCTATCTGTATAAAGATGGAAATATCTACACCGCGGTCTGTACAAACATGGAAATATCTACACCGCTATCTCTATAAACATGGAAATATCTACACAGCCATGTGTATATACATGGAAATAACTACACCGCAATCTATATAAACATGGAAATAACTACACCACTATCTGTATCAACATGGAAATATCTACACCGCCATCTATATATCCATGGAAATATCTGCGCCGCCATCTGTATAAACATGGAAATATCTACACCACCATCTGTATAAACATGGAAATATCTACAATGCCATCTGTATACACATGGAAATACCTACACGGCAATCTGTGTATAGATGGAAACACCAACACCGCCATCTGTACAAACATGAAAATATCTACACTGCTATCTCTATAAACATGGAATTATCTACACTGCGGTCTGTATAAACACGGAAATATCTACACCGGTATCTGTATAAACATGGAAATATCTACACAGCCATGTGTATATACATGGAAATATCTCCACCGCTATCTATATAAACATGGAAATAACTACACCGCTATTTGTATAAACATGGAAATATCTCCACTGCTATCTCTATAAACATCGAAATATCTACACCTCCAGCTGTATAAACATGGAAATACAAAGTTTTCTGAATAAACATGGAAATATCTACACCGCCATCTGTATAAACATCGAAATACCTTCACCGCTATGTCTATAGTCATGGAAATACCTACACCGCTATCACTATAAACATGGAAATATTTACACCGTGATCTGCATAAACATGGAAATATTTACACCGATATCTGTATAAACATGGGAATTTCTACACCGTTATCTGTATAAATATGGAAATATCTACACCGCTATCTCTATAAACATGGAAATATCTACACCGCCATCTGTATAAATATGGAAATACCTATACAGTCATCTGTGTAAACATGGAAATATCTACACCACCATCGGTATAAACATGAAAATATCTACACAGCCATCTGTATAAACATGGAAATATCTACAATGGTAACTGTGTAAACGTGGAAATATCTACACCACTATCTGTGTAAACATGGAAATATCTACACCGCTATCTGTATAAACATGGAAATAACTACACCGTCATCTGCATGTCCATGGAAATATCTACGCTGCCATCTGTATAAACATGGAAATATCTACACGGCCATCTGTGTATAGATTGAAATATCAACACCGCCATCTGTAGAAATATGGAAATATCTACACCGCTATCTCTATAAACATTTAAATATCTGCACTGCCATCTGTAAAAACATGGAAATACCTAGACAGTCATCTGTATAAACATGGAAATATCTACAATGCCATCTGTTTACACATGGAAATATATACACAGCCATCTGAATAAACATGTAAATATCTACACTGCTATCTCTATAAACATGGAAATATCTACACCGCCATCTCTATAAACATGAAAATATCTTCACTGCCATCTCCATAAACATGGAACTAACTACTCCGCCATCTGTATAAACATGAAAGCATCTACTCCGCCAACTGTCTGAATAATGAAATATCTACAATGCCATCGGTATAAAGATATAAATATCTGCACCGCGAGCTGTATAAACTTGTAAATATCTACATCGCTGACTGCATAAGCATGGAAATACCAACATCGCTATTGGTATAAACATGGAAATATCTACAACGCCATCTATATAAACATGGAAATATCTACACCGCTATGTCTATAAACATGGAAATACCTACAGCGCTATCTGTATAAACATGGAAATATCCACACCGCCATCTGCATATCCATGGAAATATCTGCAACGCCATCTGTATAAAGATGGAAATATCTACACGGCAATCTGTGTACAGATGGAAATATCAACACCGCCATCTGTACAAACATGGAAATATCTGCACCGCTATCTTTATAAACATAGAAATACCTACACTGCAGTCTGTATAAACATGGAAATATCTACACCGGTATCTGAATAAACATGGAAATATCTACACCACAATCTGTATAAACATGGAAATATTTACACCGCTATCTGTATAAACCTGGAAATATCAACACTGCTATCTCTATAAATATGGAAATATCTACACCGCCATAAGTATAAACATGGAAATAACTACACAGTCATGTGTAGGAAGATGGAAATATCTACACCACCGTTTGTATAAAGCTGGAAATATCTAAAACGTTGTCTGTATAAACATGGAAATATCTACACAGTGATCTGTATAAACATGGAAATATGTACAGCACTCTCTGAATAAAGATGGAAATATCTACACCGCTATCTGTAAAAACATGGAAATATCTACACCACTATCTGTATAAATATGGAAATATTTACACCACTATCTCAATACACATGGAAATATCTACACCGCTATCTCTATAAACATGGAAATATCTACAACGCCATCTGTATTAACATGGAAATATCTACACAGTCATCTGTATAAACCTGGAAATATCTACATTGTCATCTATATAAACATGGAAATATCTACAGAGAATTCTGTATAAACATGGAAATATCGGCACAGCCATCTGTATAAACATGGAAATATCTACACCGCTATCTGTATAAACATGGAAATATCTACACCGCTATGTGTATTAACGTGGAAATATCTCCATTGCTATCTGTATAAACATGGACATGTCTCCACCGCAATCTGTATAAACATGAAAATATCTACACCGCTCTGTCTATAAACATGGAAATATCTACACTGAGATCTCTACAAACATGGAAATATCTACACAGTCATCTGTAGAAATATGGAAATATCTACACCGCTATCTCTATAAACATGGAAATAACTACACTGCTATCTCTATAAACATGGAAATATCTACACCGCTATCTCCATCAACATGGAAATATATACACCGCCATCACTTTAAACATGGAGATATCTACAACGCCATCTACATAAACAAGAAAATATCTACATTGCCATCTATATAAACATGGAAATATCTACACAGCCATCTCTATAAACATAGAAATATCTACACTGCCATTTGTAGGAAGATGGAAATATTTACACCACCATCTGTATCAACGTGGAAATATCTACGCCGCTATCTGTATAAACATGGAAATATCTACACTGCAATCTGTATAAACATGAAAATATCTACACCGCTATCTGCATAAACATGGAAATATCTACACCGCCATCTGTAAAAACATGAAAATATCTACATAGTCATCGGTATAAACATGGAAATATCTACAACTCCATCTGTATAAACATGGAAATATCTACACCGCTATCTCCATAAACATGGGAATACCTACACCACAATCTGTATAAAGATGGAAGTATCTACAACGCTATCTCTATAAAATGGAAATATATACACCGTTATCTCTATAAACTTGGAAATATCTACACTGCCATTTGTATAAACATAGAAATATCTCCAGCGCTATCTGTATAAACATGGAAATATCGCCACCGCTCTCTGTATAAACATGGGAATATCTACACCGCTATCACTATAAACATAGAAACATCTACACCACTATCGGTATAAACATGGAAATATCTACACTGCTATCTTTATAAACATGGAAATTTCTTCATAGCTATCTGAATAAACATGTAAATACCTCCATCGCTATCTCTATAAAAATGGAAATAACTACAACGCTATCTTTATAAACATAGAAATATCTACACCGCTATCTGTATAAACATGGAAATATCTACAAAACTGTGTAAACATGGAAATATCTACACAGCTATCTGTGTAAACATGGAAATATGTACACCACTATCTGTGTAAAGATGGAAATATCTACTCCTCAATCCCTGCAAATATGGAAATATCTACAGCGCTGTCTCTGTTAACATGGAAATATCTACACTGCTCTCTGTATAAACATGGAAATATCTACACCGCTATGTGTATAAACAAGAAATATCTACACCGCTATCTGTATAAACATGGAAATATCTCCACCGCTGTCTGTATAAACATGGAAACATCTACACCACTATCTGTATTAACATGGAAATATCTACAACGCTATCAGTGTAAACATGGAATTATATACGCCGCTATCTGTGTAAAGATGGAAATATCTTCACCGCAATCTGTTCCAAGATGGAAATATCTACACCGCTATTTCTATAAACTGGGAAATATCTGCACCGTTATATGTACAAACATGGAAATATCTACACCGCTATCTCCAAAAACATGGAAATGTCTACACCACCATCTGTATAAACATGGAAATATCTACACAGCCATCTGTATAAACATGAAAATATCTACACAGTCATCTGTATATACATGGAAATATCTACACCGCAATCTGTATAAACATAGAAATATCTACACTGCCATCTGTAGAAAGATGGAAATATCTGCACTATGATCTGCATAAACATGGAAATATCTACACCTCTACCTGCATAAACATGGAAATATCTACACCGCTATCTGTATAAATATGTAAATATCTACACCGCTATCTGTATAAACATGGAAATAACTACAACACTATTTGTTTAAACATGGAAATATCTACACAGCTATCTGAGTAAACATGGAAATATGTACACGGCTATCTGTGTAAAATGGAAATGTCTACACCACAATCTGTGCAAATATGGAAATATATACACCGGTATCTCTGTAAGCATGGAATTATCTACACCGCTATCTGTATAAACATCGAAATATCTACACCGCTATCTGTATAAACATGGAAATATCTACACCGCTATCTCTATAAACATGGAAATATCTACACCGCAATCTCTATAAACATGGAAATGTCTACACCGCTATCTGTATAAATATGGAAATATCTACATGGATATCTCTATAAACACGGAAATATCTACACCGCAATCTGTATAAACAAGGAAATACCTACACGGTCATCTGTATAAACATGGAAATATCTACAGAACTATTTGAACATACATGAAAATATCTACACTGCCATCTGAATAAACATGGAAGTATCCACACAGCCATCTGTATAAACTTGGAAATATCTACACCACCATCTGTATAAACATGGAAATATCTACACCACTATCAGTATCAATATGGAAATATGTACACCGCTATCTATATAAACATGGAAATGCCTACACCGCTATCCATATAAACATCGAAATTTGTACATGGCTATTTCTATAAACATGGAAATATATACACCGCCATCTGTATAAACATGGAAATAACTAAACTGTCATCTATATATACATGGAAATATCTACACAACTATTTGCATAAACATGGAAATATCTACAATGACATCTGTATAAATATGGAACTATCCACAAAGCCATCTGTATAAACATGGCAATATCTACACAGCCATCTCTATAAACATGGAAATATACTCACAGCTATCTGTATAAACATGGAAATAGCCACACCGCTATCTGTATAAACATGGAAATATCTACACCGCCATCTGTAAAAACATGGAAATTTCTGCACAGTCATCTGTATAAACAAAGAAATATCTACACCTCCATCTGCATAAACATGGAAATATCTACACTGACATCTGTATACACATGGAAATATCTACAGAGCCATTCGTATAAACATGGAAATATCTACACCGCTATCTCTATAAACATGGAAATATGTATACCGCAATCTGTATAAACATGGAAATATCTGCACCGCTATCTGTATAAACTTGGAAATATCTACACCGCCATCTGTATAAACATGGAAATATCTTCTCCGTTATCTGTATAAACTTGGAAATATCTACACCCCTATGTATATAAACATGGAAATATCTACACCGCTATCTGTATAAACATGGAAATATCTCCACCGCTATCTGTATAAACATGGAAATATCTCCAACGCTATCTGTATAAACATGGAAATATCTACACCGGTATCTGTATTAACATGGAAATATCTACAACGCTGTCTGTATAATCATGGAAATATCTCCACCGCTATCTGTATAAACATGGAAATATCTACACCGCTCTCTTTATAAACATGGTAATACCTTCACCGCTATCTGTATAAACATGGAAATATCTACGCAGTCATCTGTATATACATGGAATTATCTATACCACAATCTCTATAAACATGGAAATATCTAAATTGCCATCTATATACACATGCAAATATCTACACAGCCATCTGTATAATCATGGAAATGTCTACACCGCTATCTCAATAAACATGGAAATATATACACCGTCATCTCTATAAGCATGAAAATATCTACACTGCCATCTCAATAAACATGGAACTATCTCCACTGCCATCTGTGTAAACATGGGAATATCTACACCGCTATATTTATACACATGGAAATGTCTACACTGCCGTCTGTATAAAGATGGAAATATCTACGCCGTGAGCAGTATAAACATGGAAATATCTACACAACTATCCCTATAAACATGGAAATACCTACAAAGCCATCTCTGTAAACATGGAATTATCTACACTGCTATCTCTGTAAACATAGAAATATCTACACGGCCGTCTCTATAAACATGGAAATATCCACAACGCCATCTGCATAAACATGGAAATATCTACACCGCTATCTTTATAAACATGGAAATATCCACAACACTATCTGTGTAAACATGGAAATATCTGCACAGCCAACTGTGAAAACCTGGAAATATGTACACTGCTATCTGTGTAAAGATGGAAATATCTACACCGCAATCTCAATAAACATGGAAATATCTGCACTTCAACCTCTATAAACATGGAAATATCTGCACCGCTATCTCCATAAACATGGAAATATCTACACCGCAATCTGTACAAACATAGAAATAGCCACACCGCTATCTGTACAAACAATGAAATATCTACACCGCCATCTGTGAAAACATGGGAATATCTACACAGTCATCTGTATAAACATGGAAATATCTACACCTCCATCTGTATAAACATGGAAATATCCACACCACAATCTGTATAAACATAGAAATATCTACATTGCCATCTGTACACACATGGAAATATCTACACAGCCATCAGTATAAACATGGAAATATCTACCCCGCTACCTCTATAAACATGGAAATACGAACACCGCAATCTGTATGAACATGGGAATATCTACACCGATATCTGTATAAACATGGAAATATCTACACCGCTATCTGTATAAAGATGGAAATATCTCCACTGCTATCTGTACGAACAAGGAAATATCTACAATGCTGTCTGTATAAA
The DNA here is from genome assembly GCF_029289425.2 of Pan paniscus. Lineage (NCBI taxonomy): Eukaryota > Metazoa > Chordata > Mammalia > Primates > Hominidae > Pan > Pan paniscus. The sequence goes on from NC_073255.2 coordinate 121,696,659, forward strand.
GATGGAAATATCTACAACGCTATCTGTGTAAACATGGAAATATCTACACTGCTGTCTGTATAAAGATGGAAATATCTACGCCGTGAGCTGTATAAACCAGGAAATATCTACACTGCTATTTGTATAAACACGGAAATACCAACACCACTACCTGTATAAACATGGAAATATCTACACTGCTATCTGTATAAACATGGAAATATCTACACCACTATCTCTATAAACATGGAAATACCTACACCGCCATCTCTGTAAACATGTACTTATCTACACCGCTATATCTGTAAACCAAAAACATCTACACGGCCATCTCTATAAACATGGAAATAACTACAACCCCATCGGCATAAACATGGAAATATCTACACCGCCATCTGTATAAACATGGAAATATCTACACCACAATCTGTATAAACATAGAAATATCTACATTGCGATCTGTATACACATGGAAATATCTACACAGCCATCCGTATAAACATGGAAATAGCTACCCCGATATCTCTATAAACATGGAAATATGTACACCGCAATCTGTATAAACATGGAAATATCTACACCGCTATCTGTATAAACATGGAAATATCTACACAGCTATCTGTGTAAACATGGAAATATGTACACCGCAATCTGTATAAACATGGAAATATCTACAATGCTATTTGTATACACGTGGAAATCTCTTCATCGCTATCTGTATAAACGTGGAAATATATCCACCGCTATCTGTACAAACGTGGAAATATCTACACCACTATCAGTATAAACATGGAAATATCTCCACCACTATCTGTGTAAACATGGAAAAATCTTCAACGCTATCTGTATAAACATAGAAATATCCACACAGATATCTGTGTAAACTTGGAAATATCTACACTGCTATCTGTGTAAAAATGGAAATATCTCCACCGCAATCTGTGCAAAGATGGAAATATCTACAACGCTATCTCTTTAAACATGGAAATATCTACACCGCTATCTGTATAAAGATGGAAATATGTACACAGCCATCTGTATAATCATGGAAATAACTACACAGCCATCTGTATAAACATGGAAATATCTACACCACTATCTCCATAAACATGGAAATATCTACACCGCTCTCTGTGTAAACATGGAGATATCTACACTGCCAACTGTGGAAAGATGGAAATATCTACACCGCGATCTGTATAAACTAGGAAATATCTACACCGCGACCTGTATAAACATGGAAATATCTACAAGGGTATCTGTATAAACATGGAAATACCTACACCACGATCTGTATAAACAAGGAAATATAAACACAGCTATCTGTGTAAACTTGGAAATATCTACAGAGCTATCTGTGTAAAGATGGAAATATCTGCACCACAATCTGTGCAAAGATGGAAATATCTACACCGCTATCTCTATAAACATGCAAATATCTGCACCGCTATCTGTATAAACATGGAAATATCTACCACACTATCTGTATAAACAAGGATATATCTACACCGACATCTGTATAAACGTGGAAATATCTACACCGCTATCTCTATAACCATGGAAATATCTACACCGCCATCTATATAAACATGCAAATATCTACACAGTCGTCGGTAAAAACATGGAAATATCTACACCACCATCTCTATAAACATGGAAATATCTACAATACCATCTGTATACACATGGGAATATCTACAAAGCCATCTGTATAAACATGGTAATATCTACACCGCTGTCTCTGTAAATGTGGAAATATTTCCACCGCTATCTGCTTTAACATTGAAATATCTACACCACGATCAGTATAAATATGGAAATATCTCCACCGCTATCTGTATGAACATGGAAATATCTACAGCGCTATCTGTATAAACATGGAAATATCTACACCAGTATTTCTATAAACAAGGAGATATCTCCACCGCTATGTTTATAAACATGGAAATCCCTTCAACACTATCTCTATAAACATGGAAATACCTACACTGCCATCTCTATAGACATGGAAATATCTACACTGCTATCTGTATAAACATAGAAATATCTACACCGCCATCTCTATAAACATGGAAATATCTACACCGCCATCTGCATGAACATGGAAATATCTACACCGCTATCTGTGCAAAAATGGAAATATCTGCACCGCTATCTGTATAAACATGGAAATAACTACACCGCTGTCTGTATAAACATGTAAATATCTACAACGCTATCTCTGTAAACATGGAATTATATACACAGCTATCTGTCTAAACTTGGAAATATCTACCGGGCTATCTGTGTAAAGATGGAAATATCTGCACCGCAATCTGTGCAAAGAGGGAAATAACTACACCGCTATCTCTATAAACATGGAAATATCTACACCGCTATCTATATAAACATGGAAATATCTACACCACTATCTGTATAAACAAGGAAATATCTACACCGCCATATGTATAAACATGGAAATATGTACACCGCTATCTCTATAACCATGGAAATATCTACACCGCCATTTCTATAAACATGGAAATATCTACACTGACATATGTATACACATGGAAATTTCTTCACGGCCATCTGTATAAACATGGAAATATTTACACCCCTATCTCTATAAACTTGGAAATATCTACACCGCCATCTGCATAAACGTGGAAATATCTACACTGCCATCTGTATAAACATGGAAATAACTACACCCGTATCTCTATAAACATAGAAATACATACACCGCTATCTCTATAAACATGCAAATATCTACACCGCAATCTCTTTGAACATAGAAATATCTACACCGCCATCTCTATAAACATGAAAATATCTACACCGCCATCTCCATAAACATGGAACTATGTACACCGCCATATTTTTAAACATGGAAATGTCGACACCGCTATCTGTATAAACATGGAAATATCTACACCGCTATCTGTATAAACATGGAAATATCTCCACCGCTATCTCTATAAACATGGAAATAACTACACTGCCATCTCTATACACGTGGAAATAACTACACGCCCTCTCTATAAAAATACAAATATCTACACCGCCATCTCTATATTCATGGAAATGTCTACAGCGCTATCTGTATAAACAGCGAAATATCTACACAGCCGTCTCTATAAAAATGGAAATATCTACACCGCCATCTGTATATACATGGAAATAGCTACACAGACATCTGCATAAACATAGAAATACCTACACTGCCATCTGCATAAACATGGAAATATCTACACTGCCATCTGTATGAACATGTAAATATCTACACAGCTATCTCTATAAACATGGAAAAGTCTACACTGCTATCTTTATAAACGTGGAAATATCTACACCGCTATCTCTATGAACATGGAAATATCTACACCGCTATCTCTATAAACATGGGAATAACTGCAACGCTATCTGTATAAACATGGAAATATCTATACCGGTATCTTTGTAAACATGGAAATATCTACACCCCTATCTGTATAAACATGGAAATATCTACAAGGCTATCTGTGTAAACATGGAAATATATACACAGATATCTGTGTAAACATGGAAATATCTACACCGCTATCTGTGTAAACATGGAAATATCTACACTGCAATCTGTGCAAGGATGGAAACATCTATACCGCTATCTCTGTAAACATGGAAATATCTACACCGCTATCTGAAAAAACATGGAAATATCTTAACCGCTATCTGCATAAACATGGAAATATATACACCGCTATCAGTATAAACATGGAAATATCTACACCGCTATCTGTGTAAGCATGGAAATATCTACATCGCTATCTGTATAAACATGGAAATATCTCCAGCGCTATCTCTATAAACATGGAAATATCTACAACACTACCTGTATAAACATGGAAATATCTACAACACTATATGTGTAAACAGGGAAATATCTACACAGCTATCTGTGTAAACATGGAAATATGTACACCGATATCTGTATAAAAAAGGAAATATTTACACCACAATCTGTGCAAATATGCAAATATCTACACCGCTATTTCTGTAAACATGGAAATATCTACACCGGTATCTGAATAAACATGGAAATATCTACACCACGATATGTATAAACATGGAAATATCTACACAACGATCTGTATAAACATAGAAATATGTACACCGCTATCTGTATAAACAAGGAAATATCTACACCGCTATCATTATAAACATGGAAATATCTACATTTCAATCTGTATAAAAATGGAAATATCTACACTGCCATCTGTATAAACACGGAAATAGCTACACAGTCATCTGTATAAACATGGAAATCTCTACACAAATATCTGTATAAACATGGAAATATCTACACTGCCATCTGTATAAACATGAAAATATCTGCAACAATATCTGTGTAAAGATGGAAATATCTAGACCGCAATCTGTGCAAATATGAAAATACCTACAGTGCTATCTCTGTAAACATGGAAATATGTACACCACTATCTGTATAAACATGGAAATATCTATACCACTATCTGTATAAACATGGAAATATCTACATCGCCATCTCTATAAACATGGAAATATCTACACCGCCATCAGCATAAACATGGAAATAACTACACCGCCATCCGTACAAACATGGAATTATCTACACCGCCATCTCTATAAACATAGAAATATGTACACTGCCATCTGTAGAAAGATGGAAATGTCTACGCAAAGATCTGCATAAAGATGGAAATATCTACACCGCTATCTCTATAAACAAGGAAATACCTACACCGTAATCTGTATAAACATGGAAATAACTACACCGCTATCTGTATAAACTTGGATATATCTACACCGCCATCTGTATAAACATGGAAATTTCTACAACGCTACCTGTATAAACATGGAAATATCTACACCGCTCTCTCTATAAACATGGAAATATCTACACCGCTATCTGTATAAACCTGGAAACATCTACACCGCTATCTGTATAAACATGGAAAATCTACACCGCTGTCTCTATAAACATGGAAATACTTACACTGCCATCTGTATAAAGATGGAAATATCGACACCGCGAGCGGTATAAACATGGAAATATATTCACCAATATCTGTTTAAACATGGAAATATATACACCACTATCTCTATAAACATGGAAATACCTACACCGCCATCTCTGTAAACATGGAAATATCTACACCGCTATCTCTATAAACATTGTAAAATCTACACTGCCATCTCTATAAAAATGGAAATATCTACACCGCCATGTGCATAAACATGGAAATATCTACACCGCCATCTGTATAAACATGGAAATATCTACACCGCCATCGGTATAAACAACGAAATATCTACACTGCCATCTGTAGAAAGATGGAAGTATCTACACTGCGATCGCTATAAACATGGAAATTTCTACAACGTTACCTGTATAAACATGGAAATATCCACACCGCTCTCTCTATAAACATGGAAATATCTACACCGCTATCTGTATAAACATGGAACTATCTACACCGCTATCTGTATAAACATGGAAATATCTACACCGCTATCTCTATAAACATGGAAATATCTACACCGCTACCTCTATAAACATGGTAATGTCTATACGGCTATCTCCATAATCATGGAAATTTCTACAACGCTATCTGTATACACATGGAAATATCTACACAGCTATCTGTGTAAACAAGGAAATATCTACACCGCTATCAGTGCAAAGATGGAAATATGTACGAAGCTATCTATGTAAATATGGAAATATCTACACCGCTATCTGTATAAACATGGAAATATCTACACCACTATCTGTATAATCATGTTAATATCTACACCGCTATCTCTATAAACATGGAAATATCTACACCGCCATCTGTACAAACATGGAAATATTTACACCGCGATCTCTATAAAAATGGAAATCTGTACACTGCCATCTCTGGAAAGATGGAAATATCTACATCGCTATCTCTATAAACATGGAAATATCTACACCGCCATCTGTATAAACATGGAAATATCTCCACCACGATCTGTATAAACAAGGAAATATCTCCACAGCTATCTGCGTAAACATGGAAATATCTACATCGCTATCTGAATAAACACGGAAATATCTACAACCCTATCTGTGTAAACATGGAAATATCTACACAGGTATCTGCGTAAACTAAGAAATATCTACACCGCTATCTGTGTAAAGATGGAAATATCAGCACCGCAATCTTTGCAAAGAAGGAAATATCTACACCGCTATCTCTGTAAACATGAAATTATCTACACTGCTATGTGTATAAACATGGAAATATCTGCACCTCCATCTGTATAAACATTGAAATACCTACACCGCCATCTGTATAAACATGGAAATATCTAAACCGCGAGCTTTGTAAACATGGAAATATCTACACCGTTATCGGTATAAGTATGGAAAAATCTACACTGTTATCTAAATAAACATGGAAATAACTACACCGCCATCTGTATATACATGGAAATATCTACACCACTATCTCTATAAACATGGAAATATCTACACTGCAATCTGTATGAACATTCAAATATCTACACAGTCATCTGTATAAACATGGGAATATCTACACCACCATCTGTATAAACATGGAAATATCTAAACCACCATCTCTATAAACATGGAAATATCTACATTACCATATGTATACACATGGAAATATGTTCACGCCATCTGTATAAACATGGAAATATTTACACCGCTATCTGTATAAACATGGAAATATCTACACCGCTACCTGCATAAACATGGAAATATGTACATCGCCATCTGTATAAACATGGAAATATCTACAACGCTATCTGTATAAACGTGGAAATATCTACACCGCTAGCTGTATAAACGTAGAAATATCTACAACGCTATCTGTATAAATGAGGAAAGCTCTACATCGCTATCTGTGTAAACGTGGAAACATCGACACCGCTATCTGTATATACATGGAAATATCTACACCACTATCTGTATACACATGGAAATATCTACATCGCCATCTGCATAAACTTGGAAATATCTACACCGCTATCTGTATAAACCTGGAAATATCTACACCGCTATCTGTGTAAACATAGAAATATTCACACAGCTATCTGTGTAAAGTTGGAAGTATCTACACCGATATCTGTGCAAAAATGGAAATATCTACAACGCTATCTCTGTAAACATGGAAATATCTACACCGATATATGTATAAACATGGAAATGTGTACACCGCCATCTGTATAAACATGGAAATATCTACACCGCCATCTGAATAAACATGGAAATATCTACACCGCCATTTGTATAAACATGGAAATATCTACACCGGTATCTGTATAAATATTTAAATATATACAACGCTATCTCTAATAAACATGGAAATATCTACACCACTATCTCTATAAACATGGATATATATACACCGCCATCTGTATAAACATGCAAATATCTTCACATTCATCTGTATAATCTTGGAAATATCTACACCACTATCTTTATAAACATGGAAAAAGCTAAACTGCCATCTGTATACACATGGAAAATATCTACACAGCCATCAGTACAAACATGGAAATATCTACAAAGCTATCTGTATAAACATGGAAATATCTACATCGCTATGTGTATAAACATGGAAATATCTTAACCACTATCTCTATAAACATGGAAATACGTACACCGCCATCTCTATAAACATGGCAATATCTACATCGCCATCTGCATGAACATGGAAATATCTACACCGCTATCAGTATAAACATGGAAATATCTACACCACCATCTGTAAAAACATGGAAATATCTACAGCGCTATCTGTATAAATATGGAAATATCTACACCTTTATCTCTATAAACATGGAAATAACTACACAGCTATCTGAATAAACATGGAAATACCTACACCGCTATTTGTATGATCATGGAAATATCTACACCGCTATCTCTATATCATGGAAATATCTGCACCGTTATCTGAATAAACATGTAAATACAAACACCGCTATCTGTATAAACATGGAAATATCTACACCATGATCTGTAAAAACATGGAAATATCTCCACCGCCATCTGTATAATCATGGAAATATCTACACCGACATCTGTGTAAACATGGAAATAACTACACCGCTATCTGTATAAATATGGAAATATCTACAATGTTATCTCTATAAACATGTTAATATCTACACCGCTATCAGTATAAACATGTAAATATCTACATCGCTATCTGTATAAACATGGAAATAACTCCACCTCTATCTGTATGAACATGGAAATATCTACACCGCTATCAGTATAAACATGGAAATATCTACACTGCCATCTCTATAAACATGGAAATATCTACACCGCCGTCAACATAAACATGGAAATAACAACCCCGCCATCTGTATGAACATGGAATTACCTACACCGCCATCTCTATAAACATAGAAATATATACACTGCCATCTGCAGAAAGATGGAATTATCTACATCGAGATCTGCATAAATATGGAAATATCTAAACCACTATCTCTATAAATATGGAAATACCTACACCGTAATCTGTATAAACATGGAAATATCTACAATGCTATCTGTATAAACAAGGAAATATCTACACCGCTATCTGTATAAATTTGGATATATCTACACCACCATCTGTATACACATGGAGATACCTCCACCACTATCTGCATAAACACGAAAATATCTACACCGCTGTCTGTATAAACATTGAAATATCTACAAGGCTATCTGTATAAACATGGAAATATCTCTACCGCAATCTCTATCAACATGGAAATATCTACACCGCTATCATAATAAACATGGAAATATCTACACCACTATCTGTATAAACATGGAAATATCTACAACACTATCTTTGTAAGCTTGGAAATATCTACAAAGCTATCTGTGTCAACATGGAAATATGTAAGCCGCTATCTGGTTAAAGATGGAAATATCTACACAGCAATCTGTGCAAATATGGGAATGTCTATACCGTTATCTCTGTAAAGATGGAAATATCTACACCGCTGACTATATAAACATGGAAATATCTACACCGCTATCTGTATAAACATGGAAATATCTACACCGCTCTCAGTATAAACCTGGAAATATCTACATGGCCTTCTCTATAAACATGGAAATATCTAAACTGCCATCTGTGTAAACATAGAAATACGTACAAAGTCATCTGTACAAACATGGAAATATCTACACCACTATCTGTATAAACATGGAAATATCTACACTGCCATCTGTATAAACATGGAAATATCTACACAGCCATCTGTATACAGATGGAAGTATCTAAACTGCCATCTGTATAAACATGGAAATATATACACAGTTATCTGCATATACATGGAAATATCTACACCACTATCTGTATAAACATGGAAATATGTACACTGCCATCTGTATAAACATGGAAATATCTACACTGCCATCTGTATAAACATGGAAATATCTGCACCGCTATCTGTATAAACATGGAAATATCTACAACACTATCTGTGTTAACATGGAAATATCTACACCGCTATCTCTCTAAACATGGAAATATGTACACCGCCATCTGTGTAAAGATGGAAGTACCTATACCGCAATCTGTGCTAATATGGAAATATCTACACCTCTATCTCTGTAAACATGGAAATATCTACACCGCTGTCTGTATAAACATGGAAATATCTACACCGCAATCTGCATAAACATGGAAATATCTACAACACTATCTGTGTTAATATGGAAATATCCACAACGTTATATGTCTAAACATGGAAATATGTATTCCGCCATCTGTATAAACATGGAAATATGTACACCGCTATCTGTGTAAAGATGGAAATATCTGCACCGCAATCTGAGCAAATATGGAAATATCTACACTGCTATCTCTGTAAACATGGAAATACCTACACCGCTATCTGTATAAACATGGTAGTATCTCCACCGCTATCGGTATAAATTTGGAAATATCTACGCAACAATCTCTATAAACATGGAAATATCTACACTGCTATCTGTATACACCTAGAAATATCTGCATCGATACATCTTTAAACATGGAAATATATACACCGCTATCTCTATAAACATGGAAATACCTAAATCGCTAAATGTATTAACATGGAAATATCTACATGACAATCTCTATAAACATGGAAATATCTACAGCGCCATCTGTATAAACATGGAAATACCTACAGAGTCATCTGTATAAACATGGAAATAACTACACACCTATCTATATAAACATGAAAATATCTACACGGCCATCCGTATAAACACGGAAATATCTACACAGCCATCTCTATAAACATGGAAATCACTACAACGCTAACTGTATAAACATGGAAATATCCACACCGCTATCTGTAAAAACATGGAATTATCTACACAGTCATCAGTACAAACATGGAAATATGTACACCTCCATCTGTATACACATGGCAATATCTACACTGCCATCTTTACACACATGGAAATATCTACACAGCCATCTGTATAAACATGGAATTATCTACACCGCTATCTCTATAAACATGGAAATACCTTCACCGCTATCTCTATAAACATGGAAATAAATTCACCGCTATCTGTATAAACATGGAAATATCTACTCTGCGATCTCTGCGAATATGGAAATATCTACACCGCTATCTCTATAAATATGGAAATATCTACACCGCAATCTGTACAAACATGGAAATATCTACACTGCTATCTGTATAAACATGGAAATATCTACACTGCTATCTGTATAAACATGGAAATATCTACACCGCTATCTCTGTAAACATCGAAATATCTACACGGCTATCGTTATAAACATGGAAATATCTACACCGATATCTGTATAAACATGTAAATATCTACAACACTCTCTGTGTAAACATGGAAATATCTACACAGCTATCCGTGTAAACATGGAAATATGTACATCGCAATCTGTGTAAAGATGGAAATATCTACACCGCAATATGTGTAAATATGGAACTATCTACATCGCTATCTCTGTAAAGATGGAAATATCTACACCGCTATCTGTATAAACATGGAAATATCTACACCACTATCTGTATAAACATGGAAATGTCTACATCATGATCTGTATAAACATGGAAATATCTACACTGCTATCGGTACAAACATGGAAACATCTACACCGCTATCTTTATAAACATGGAAATATCTACACCGCTATCTGTATAAATATGGAAATAACTACACTGCTATCTCTATAAACATGGAAATGTGTACACCGCTATCTGTAAAAACATGGAAATATCTACATGGCTATCTCTATAAACATGGAAATATCTAGACCGCCAACTGTATAAACACGGAAATACCTACACTGTCACCTGTATAAGCATGGAAATATCTACACCACTATCTGTATAAACATGGAAATATCTACACTATCATCTGTATAAACATGGAAATATCTACACAGCCATCTGTATACACATGGAAATATCTACACAGCCATCTGTATAAACATGGGAATATCTCCACCGGTATCTCTATAAACATGGAAACATCTCCACCGCTATCTTTATTAACATGTAAATATCTACACCGCTATCTGAATAAACATGGAAATATCTATAACACTATCTGTGTAAACATGGAAATATCTACACAGCTATCTGTGTAAACATGAAATAAGTACTCCGCTATCTGTGTAAAGATGGAAATATGTACACTGCAAACAGAGCAAATATGGAAATATCTACACCGCTATCTCTGTAAACATGGAAATACCTACACATCTATCTGTATAAACCGGGAAATATCTATGCCGCTATATGTATATACCTGGAAATATCTACAACGCCATCTATACAAACATGGAAATATCTACACTGCTATCTGTATACACCTAGAAATATCTGCATCGATACATCTTTAAACATGGAAATATATACACCGCTATCTCTATAAACATGGAAATATCTAAATCGCTAAATGTATTAACATGGAAATATCTACATGACAATCTCTATAAACATGGAAATATCTACAGCGCCATCTGTATAAACATGGAAATACCTACAGAGTCATCTGTATAAACATGGAAATAACTACACACCTATCTGTATAAACATGAAAATATCTACACGGCCATCCGTATAAACACGGAAATATCTACACAGCCATCTCTATAAACATGGAAATCACTACAACGCTAACTGTATAAACATGGAAATATCCACACTGCTATCTGTAAAAACATGGAATTATCTACAGTCATCAGTACAAACATGGAAATATGTACACCTCCATCTGTATACACATGGCAATATCTACACTGCCATCTTTACACACATGGAAATATCTACACAGCCATCTGTATAAACATGGAATTATCTACACCGCTATCTCTATAAACATGGAAATACCTTCACCGCTATCTCTATAAACATGGAAATAAATTCACCGCTATCTGTATAAACATGGAAATATCTACTCTGCGATCTCTGCGAATATGGAAATATCTACACCGCTATCTCTATAAATATGGAAATATCTACACCGCAATCTGTACAAACATGGAAATATCTACACTGCTATCTGTATAAACATGGAAATATCTACACTGCTATCTGTATAAACATGGAAATATCTACACCGCTATCTCTGTAAACATCGAAATATCTACACGGCTATCGTTATAAACATGGAAATATCTACACCGATATCTGTATAAACATGTAAATATCTACAACACTCTCTGTGTAAACATGGAAATATCTACACAGCTATCCGTGTAAACATGGAAATATGTACATCGCAATCTGTGTAAAGATGGAAATATCTACACCGCAATATGTGTAAATATGGAACTATCTACATCGCTATCTCTGTAAAGATGGAAATATCTACACCGCTATCTGTATAAACATGGAAATATCTACACCACTATCTGTATAAACATGGAAATGTCTACATCATGATCTGTATAAACATGGAAATATCTACACTGCTATCGGTACAAACATGGAAACATCTACACCGCTATCTTTATAAACATGGAAATATCTACACCGCTATCTGTATAAATATGGAAATAACTACACTGCTATCTCTATAAACATGGAAATGTGTACACCGCTATCTGTACAAACATGGAAATATCTACATGGCTATCTCTATAAACATGGAAATATCTAGACCGCCAACTGTATAAACATGGAAATACCTACACTGTCACCTGTATAAGCATGGAAATATCTACACCACTATCTGTATAAACATGGAAATATCTACACTATCATCTGTATAAACATGGAAATATCTACACAGCCATCTGTATAAACATGGAAATATCTACACCACTATCTGTATAAACATGGAATTATCTACACTACCGTCTGTATAGGCATGGAAATATCTACACAGCCATCTTTATACACATGCAGTTATCTACACAGCCATCTGTATCAACATGGAAATATCTCCACCGCTATATCTATAAACATGGAAATACCTACACCGCTATCTGTATAAACATGGAAATAGCCACACCGCTACCTGTATAATCATGGAAATATCTACACCGCCATCTGTAAAAAAATGGAAATATCTACAACGCTATCTGAGTAAACATGGAAATATCTACAGAGCAATCTGTGTAAACCTGGAAATATCTACACCGCTATCTCTGTAAACATGTAAATGTCTACAATGCTATCTGTGTCAACATAGAAATATCTACAATGCTATCTGTATAAATATGGAAATATCTACAAAACCATCTCTAGAAACATGTAAATATCTACACTGCTATCTGTATAAACATGGAAATAACTACACAGCTATCTGTATAAACTTGGAAATATCTACACCGCTATCCCTATAAACATGGAAAGAAAAACACCGCGATCCGTATAAAAATGGAAATATCTACACCGCTATCTGTATAAACACGGAAATATCTACACCGCCATTTCTATAAACTTGGAAATATCTACACCGCCATCTGCATAAACATGGAAATATCTACACCGCCATCTGCATAAACATGGAAATATCTACACCAATATCTGAATAAACATCTAAATACCTACACCGCTATCTGTATGAACATGGAAATATCTCCAACGCTATCAATGTAAACATGGAAATATCTACACAGCTATCTGTATAAAGAAGGAAATATCTACACCGCTATCTGTATAAACGTGCAAATATCTACACCGATATGTGTATATACGTGGAAATATCTTCAACGTTATCTGTATAAACGTGGAAATATCTACACTGGCATCTGTATAAACATGGAAATATCTCCACTACCATCTGTAGAAACATGGCAATTTCAACACCGCTTATGTGAAAACCTGGAAATATCTACACCGCTATCTGTATAAACATGGAAAAATCTACACTGCGATCTGTATAAACATGGAAATATCTACACTGCTATCTGTATAAACATGTAAATATATACACGGCTATCTGTATAAACATAAAAATATCTACACCGCTATCTGTATAAATTTGGAAATATCTACACCGCTATCTCTGTAAACATGGAAATACCTACACCACCATCTCTATAAACATGGAAATATCTGCACCGCCATCACTATAAACATGAAAATGTCCACACTGCCATCTCTATAAACATGGAACAAACTACACCGCCTTCTTTATAAACATCGAAATATCTACACTGCCATCTGAATAAACATGGAAATACCTACACTGCCATCAGTATACACATGGAAATATCTACAAATATATCTCTATAAACACGGAAATATCTACACCGCTATCTGTGTAAACATGGAAATATCCACACCACCATCTGTATAAACATGGAAATACCTACACAGTCATGTGTAGGAACATTTAAATATCTACACTGCCATCTGCATAAACACAGAAATATCTACACAGCCCTCTGTATAAATATGTAAATATCTGCATAGTCATCTGCATAAACATGGAAATATCTGCACCGCTATCTGTATAAACATGGAAATACCTACACCGCTGTCTCTATAAACATGGAAATATGTACACCGCTATGTGTATAAACATGGAAATATCTCCACTGCTGTTTGTATAAACATGGACATATCTCCACCGTTATCTGTATAAACATGGAAATATCTACAGTGCCATCTCTGTAAACATTGAAATATCTACACTGCCGTCTGTAAAAACATGGAAATATCTAGGCAGTCATCTGAATAAACATGGAAATATCTGCACCACCATCTGTATAAACATGGAAATACCTACAATACCATCTGTATACACATGGAAATATCTACACAGACATCTGTATAAATATGGAAATATCTACACCGTATCTGTGCAAAAATGGAAATATCTACACCGGTATCTATGTAAACATGGAAATATCTACACCGCTATCTTTATTAATATGAAAATATCTTCATCGCTATCTGTATAAACGTTGAAATGTCTACACCGCTACCTCTATAAACATGGAAATAACTACAAAGCCATCTGTATAAACATGGAAATACCTACACAGTCATGTGTAGGAACATTTAAATATCTACACTGCCATCTGTATAAACACAGAAATATCTACACAGCCCTCTGTATAAATATGGAAATATCTGCATAGTCATCTGTATAAACATGGAAATATCTGCACCGCTATCTTTATAAACATGGAAATACCTACACCGCTGTCTCTATAAACATGGAAATATGTACACCGCTATGTGTATAAACATGGAAATATCTCCACTGCTGTCTGTATAAACATGGACATATCTCCACCGATATCTGTATAAACATGGAAATATCTACAGCGCCATCTCTATAAACATTGAAATATCTACACTGCCATCTGTAAAAACATGGAAATATCTAGGCAGTCATCTGAATAAACATGGAAATATCTGCACCACCATCTGTATAAACATGGAAATACCTACAATATCATCTGTATACTCATGGAAATATCTACACAGACATCTGTATAAATATGGAAATATCTACACCGCCATCTGTATAAACATGGAAATAAACAAACTGCCATCTGTGGAAAGATGGAAATATCTTCACGGCTATCTCTATAAATATGGAAATATCTACACCTCCATCTCTATAAACATGAAAATATCTACACTGCCATCTCCGTAAAGATGGAAGTATCTACTCCGCCATGTGTATGAACACGGAAATATCTACACCACCCTCTGTGTAAACATGGAAATATCTACACCGCTATCTGCATAAACATGGAAATATCTACTCCGCCACCTGCATGTCCATGGAAGTATATACGCCGCCATCTGTATAAAAATGGAAATATCTACACGGCCATCTGTGTATAGATGGAAATATCAACACCACCATCTGTACAAACATGGAAATATCTACATCGCTATCTTGATAAACATGGAAATATCTGCACTGCCATCTGTAAAAACATGGAAATACCTATACAGTCATCTGTATAAACATGGAAATATCTACAATGCCATCTGAATACACATGGAAATATCCACACAGCCATCTGTATAAACATGTAAATATCTACACTGCTATCTCTATAAGCATGGAAATATCTACACCGCCATATGTGTGAATAAGGAAATATCTACAATGCCATCTGCATAAAGATATAAATATCTGCACCACGAGCTGTATAAACAAGGAAATATCTACATCGCTATCTGTATAAACGTGGAAATACCAACACCGCTATCGGTATAAACATGGAAATATTTACACCGCCATCTACATACCCATAGAAATATCTGCGCCGCCATCTCTGTAACCATCTCTGTAAACATGAAAATATCTACACCGCCATCTCCATACACATGTAACTATTTACAAGGACATCTGTGTAAACATGGAAATATCTAGACCTCTATCTGTAGAAACGTGGAAATATCTACACTGCCATCTGTATAAAGATGGAAATATCTACACTGCGATCTTTATATACATGGAAATATCGCCACGGCTATCTGTATAAACATGGAAATACCAACAACGCTATCTGTATACACATGGAAATATCTACACAGACATCTCTATAAATATGGAAATGTCTACACCGCCATCTGTATAAACATGGAAATATCTACACTGCCATCTGTAGAAAGATGGAAATATCTACACCGCTATCTCTATAAATATGGAAATATCTACACCGCCATCTCCATAAACATGAAAATATCTACACTGCCATCTCCATAAAGATGGAAGTATCTACTCCGCCATGTGTATAAGCACGGAAATATCTACACTGCTATCTCAATAAACATGGAATTATCTACACTGCGGTCTGTATAAAAATGGAAATATCTACACTGCTATCTGTATAAACATGGAAATATCTCCACTGCTATCTCTATAAACATCGAAATATCTACACCGCCATCAGTATAAACATGGAAATACTTACAAAGTTATCTGTATAAACATGGAAATATCTACACAGCCATGTGTATAAACATGGAAATATCTACAGCGCTATCTATATAAACATGGAAATAACAACAATGGTATCTGTATAAACATGGAAATATCCACACCGCTGTCTGTATAAACTTGGAAATATCTACACCGCTATCTCTATAAACATGGAAATATCTACACCGCCATCTGTATAAATATGGAAATACCTATACAGTCATCTGTGTAAACATGGAAATATCTACAATGCCATCTGTATACACATGGAAATACCTACACGGCAATCTGTGTATAGATGGAAACATCAACACCGCCATGTTTACAAACATGGAAATATCTACACAGTTATCTCTATAAACATGGAAATCTTTACACTGTGGTCTGTATAAACATGGAAATATCTACACCCGTATCTGTATAAACATGGAAATATCTACACAACGATCTGTATAAACATGGAAATATATACACCGCTATCTGTATAAACATGGAAATATCTGCTCCGCTATCTCTATAAACATGGAAATATCTACAAAGCCATCTGTAGAAACATGGAAATACCTACACAGTCATGTGTAGGAAGATTTAAATATCTACACTGCCGTCTGTATAAACACAGAAATATCTACACAGCCCTCTGTATAAATATGGAAATATCTGCATAGGCATCTGTATAAACATGGAAATATCTGCACCGCTATCTGTATAAACATCTAAATACCTACACCGCTGTCTCTATAAACATGGAAATATGTATACCGCTATGTGTGTAAACATGGAAATATCTCCACTGCTGTCTCTATAAACATGGATATATCTCCACCGTTATCTGTATAAACATGGAAATACCTACACCGCCATCTGTATAAACATGGAAATACCTACAAAGTCATCTGTATAAACATGGAAACATCTACACAGCCATCTGTATAAACATGGAAATATCTACACAGCCATCTGTATATACATCGAAATATCTACACTGCTATCTGTATAAACATGGAAGTAACTACACCGCTATTTGTATAAACAAGGAAATATCTACATCGCCATCTGTTTAAACATGGAAATATATACACAGACATCTATTTATACATGGAAATATCTACACCGCTATCTGTATAAACATGCTAATAACTACCCCGCTATCTGTATAAATGTGGAAATATTTGCACCGCTATCCCCATAAACATGGTAATATCAACACCGCGATCTGTATAAACATGGAAATATCTACACAGTGATCTGTATTAACATGGAAATATCTACACCTCGATCTGTATAAACATGGAAATATCTACACCGTGATCTGTAGAAATATGGAAATATCTACACCGCCATCTCTATAAACATGGAAATATCTACACCCCTATCTGTATAAACATGGAAATATCCACACAGCTATCTATATAAACATGGAAAAATAAACACCGCTATCTCTATGAACATGGAAATATCTAAAACACCATCTCTATGAACATGGAAATATCTACACCGCGATTGGTATAAACATGGAAATATCTACACCGCTATCTGTTTAAACATGGAAATATCTCCACTGCTATCTCTATAAACATCGAAATATCTACACCGCCATCGCTATAAACATGGAAATACTTACAAAGTTATCTGTATAAACATGGAAATATCTACACCGCCGTCTGTATAAACATGGAATTGTCTACACAGCCATGAGTATATACATGGAAATATCTACACCGCTATCTATATAAACATGGAAAGAACTACACCGCTATCTGTATAAACATGGAAATATCTCCACTGCTATCTCTATAAACTTCGAAATATCTACACTGCCATCTGTATAAACATGGAAATACTTACAAATTTATCTGTATAAACATGGAAATATCTACACCGCCATCTGTATAAACATGGAAATATCTACACAGCCAGGTGTACATACATGGAAATAACTACTCCACTCTCTATGTAAACATGGAAATTAGTACAGCGCTATCTGTATATACATGGAAATATCTACACCACTATCTACATATCCATAGAAATATCTGCGCCGCCATCTGTATAAACATGGAAATATCAACACGGTCATCTGTGTATAGATGGAAATATCAACACCGCAATCTGTACAAACATGGAAATATCTGCACCGCTATCTGTATAAACATGGAAATATCTACACCGCGGTCTGTATAAACATGGAAATATCTACACCGCTATCTGTATAAACATGGAAATATCTGCGCAGCTATCTCTATAAACATGGAAATATCTACACCGTGATCTGTATAAACATGGAAATTTCTCCACCGTTATCTGTATAAATATGGAAATATTTACACCGCTATCTCTATAAACATGGAAATATCTACACCACCATCTGTATAAACATGGAAATATCTACACTGCCATCTGTATACACATGGAAATAGCTACACGGCAATCTGTGCATAGATGGAAACATCCACACCGCCGTCTGTACAAACATGGAAATATGTACACCGATATCTGTAAAAACATGGAAATATCTACACCGCTATCTGTATAAACATGGAAATACCTACACCGCCATCTGTATAAACATGGAAATACCTACAAAGTCATCTGTATAAACATGGAAATATCTACACAGCCATCTGTATAAACATGGAAATATCTACACAGCCATCTGTATATACATCGAAATATCTACACTGCTATCTGTATAAACATGGAAGTAACTACACCGCTATTTGTATAAACAAGGAAATATCTACATCGCCATCTGTTTAAACATGGAAATATATACACAGACATCTATTTATACATGGAAATATCTACACCGCTATCTGTATAAACATGCTAATAACTACCCGCTATCTGTATAAATGTGGAAATATTTGCACCGCTATCCCTATAAACATGGTAATGTCAACACCGTGATCTGTATAAACATGGAAATATCTACACAGTGATCTGTATTAACATGGAAATATCTACACCTCGATCTGTATAAACATGGAAATATCTACACCGTGATCTGTAGAAATATGGAAATATCTACACCGCCATCTCTATAAACATGGAAATATCTACACCCCTATCTGTATAAACATGGAAATATCCACACAGCTATCTATATAAACATGGAAAAATAAACACCGCTATCTCTATGAACATGGAAATATCTAAAACACCATCTCTATGAACATGGAAATATCTACACCGCGATCGGTATAAACATGGAAATATCTACACCGCTATCTGTTTAAACATGGAAATATCTCCACTGCTATCTCTATAAACATCGAAATATCTACACCGCCATCGCTATAAACATGGAAATACTTACAAAGTTATCTGTATAAACATGGAAATATCTACACCGCCGTCTGTATAAACATGGAATTGTCTACACAGCCATGAGTATATACATGGAAATAACTACACCGCTATCTATATAAACATGGAAAGAACTACACCGCTATCTGTATAAACATGGAAATATCTCCACTGCTATCTCTATAAACTTCAAAATATCTACACTGCCATCTGTATAAACATGGAAATACTTACAAATTTATCTGTATAAACATGGAAATATCTACACCACCATCTGTATAAACATGGAAATATCTACACAGCCAGGTGTACATACATGGAAATAACTACTCCGCTCTCTATGTAAACATGGAAATTAGTACAGCGCTATCTGTATATACATGGAAATATCTACACCACTATCTACATATCCATAGAAATATCTGCGCCGCCATCTGTATAAACATGGAAATATCAACACGGTCATCTGTGTATAGATGGAAATATCAACACCGCAATCTGTACAAACATGGAAATATCTGCACCGCTATCTGTATAAACATGGAAATATCTACACCGCGGTCTGTATAAACATGGAAATATCTACACCGCTATCTGTATAAACACGGAAATATCTGCACAGCTATCTCTATAAACATGGAAATATCTACACCGTGATCTGTATAAACATGGAAATTTCTCCACCGTTATCTGTATAAATATGGAAATATTTACACCGCTATCTCTATAAACATGGAAATATCTACACCACCATCTGTATAAACATGGAAATATCTACACTGCCATCTGTATACACATGGAAATAGCTACACGGCAATCTGTGCATAGATGGAAACATCCACACCGCCGTCTGTACAAACATGGAAATATGTACACCGATATCTGTAAAAACATGGAAATATCTACACCGCTATCTGTATAAACATGGAAATACCTACACCGCGATCTGTATAAACATGGAAATATCTACACCACAATCTGTATAAACATGGAAATATATACTCCGCTATCTGAATAAACATGGAAATATCTGCACCGCTATCTCTATAGACATGGAAATAACTACAAAGCCATCTGTACAAACATGGAAATACCTACACAGTCATGTGTAGGAACATGGAAATATCTACACTGCCATCTGTAGAAAGATGGAAATATCTACACCGCTATCTCTATAAACAAGGAAATATCTACACCGCCATCTGTATAAATATGGAAATACCTATACAGTCATCTGTGTAAACATGGAAATATCTACACCACCATCTGTATAAACATGGAAATATCTACACTGCCATCTGTATACACATGGAAATAGCTACACGGCAATCTGTGCATAGATGGAAACATCAACACCGCCATCTGTACAAACATGGAAATATCTACACTGCCATCTGTAGAAAGATGGAAATATCTACACAGCTATCTCTATAAATATGGAAATATCTACACCGCAATCTCTATAAACATGAAAATATCTACACTGCCATCTCCATAAAGATGGAAGTATCTACTCTGCCATGTGTATAAACACGGAAATATCTACACCACCATCTGTGTAAACATGGAAATATCTACACCGCTATCTGTGTAAACATGGAAATATCTACACCACCATCTGCATGTCCATGGAATTATCTACACCGCAATCTGTATAAACATGGAAATATCTACACGGCCATCTGTGTATAGATGGAAATATCAACACCGCCATCTGTACAAATATGGAAATATCTACATCGCTATCTCTATAAACATGGAAATATCTGCACTGCCATCTGTAAAAACATGGAAATAACTATACAGTCATCTGTATAAACATGGAAATATCTACAATGCCATATGTATACACATGGAAATATCTACACAGCCATCTGTATAAACATGTAAATATCTACACTGCTATCTCTATAAACATGGAAATACCTACACCGCCATCAGTGTGAATAAGGAAATATCTACAATGCCATCATATAAAGATATAAATATCTGCACAGCAAGCTGTATAAACATGGAAATTCCTATATCGCAATCTGTATAAACGTGGAAATACCAACACCGCTATCAGTATAAACATGGAAATATCTACAATGCTATCTATATAAACATGGAAATATCTACACTGCTATGTCAATAAACATGGAAATACCTACACCGCTATCCCTATAAACATGGTAATATCAAAAACGCGATCTGTATAAACATGGAAGTATCTACACCATGATCTGTATAAACATGGAAATATCTACACCGCGATCTGTATAAACATGGAAATATCTACACAGTGATCTGTATAAACATGGAAATATCTATACCGCTATCTCTATAAACATGGAAATATCAACACTGCTATCTCTATGAACATGGAAATATCTACACTGCCATATCCATAAACATGGAAATATCTACACCGCGAACAGTATAAACGTGGAAATATCTACACCATTATGTGTATAAAGATGGAAATATCTCCACTGCTATCTCTATAAACATCGAAATATCTACACCGGCGTCTGTATAAACGTGGAAATACTTACAAAGTTATCGGTATAAACATGGAAATATCTACACCGACATCTGTATAAACATGGAAATATCTACACAGCCATGTGTATATACATGGAAATATCAACACCGCTAACTATATAAACATGGAAATATCTACACCGCTATCTGTGTATACATGGAAATATCTACACCGCCATCTACATATCCATGGAAATATCTGCGCCGCCATCTGTATAAACATGGAAATATTTACACGGTCATCTGTGTATAGATGGAAATATCAACACCACCATCTGAACAAACATGGAAATATCTGCACCGCTATGTGTATAAACATGGAAATATCTACACCGCGGTCTGTATAATCATGGAAATATGTAAACCGCTATCTGTATAAACATGGAAATATCTACACCGCTATCTCTATAAACATGGAAATATCTACACAGTGATCTGTATAAACATGGAAATATCTACACGGCCATCTGTGTATAGATGGAAATATCAACACCACCATCTGTACAAACATGGAAATATCTACACCGCTATCTCTATAAACATGGAAATATCTGCACTGCCATCGGTAAAAACATGGAAATACCTATACAGTCATCTGTATAAACATGGAAATATCTACAATGCCATCTGTATACACATGGAAATATCTACACAGCCATCTGTATAAACATGTAAATATCTACACTGCTATCTCTATAAACATGGAAATATCCACACCGCCATCTCTATAAATATGAAAATATCTACACTGCCATTTCCATAAACATGGAACTAACTACTCCGCCATCTGTATAAACATGGAAACATCTACACCGCCATCAGTGTGAATAAGGAAATATCTACAACGCCATCTGTATAAAGATATAAATATCTGCACCGTGAGCTGTATAAACATGGAAATATCTACATCGCTATCTGTATAAACGTGGAAATGCCAACACCGCTATCCGTATAAACATGGAAATATCTACAAGGCCATCTATATAAACATGGAAATATCTACACCGCTATGTCTATAAACATGGAAATACCTACACCGCTATCTCAATAAACATGGAAATATCTACACCGCTATCTGTATAAACATGGAAATATCTACACCGCTATCTGTATAAACATGGAAATATCTACACCTCTACTGTATAAACATGGAAATATCTTCACCGCGATCTGTATAAACATGGAAATATCTACACCGCTATCTGTATAAACATGGTAATATCTACACCACCATCTATATAAACATGGAAATACCTACACCGCCAACTGTATAAACATGGAAATATCTACAATGCCATCTGTAGAAAGATGGAAATATCTACACCGCAAATTGTGTAAACATGGAAATATCTACACCGATATCTGTAAAAACATGGAAATATCTACACCGCTATCTGTATAAACATGGAAATAGCTACACCGCGATCTGTATAAACATGGAAATATCTACAGCGCCATCTCTATAAACATTGAAATATCTACACAGCCATCTGTAAAAACATGGAAATATCTACACAGTCATCTGAATATACATGGAAATATCTACACCACCATCTGTATAAACATGGAAATACCTACAATACCATCTGTATACACATGGAAATATCTACACAGACATCTGTATAAATATGGACATATCTACACCGCCATCTGTATAAACATGAAATTATCTACACTGCCATCTGTAGAAAGATGGATATATCTACACCGTTATCTCTATAAATATGGAAATATCTACACCGCTATCTCAATAAACATGAAAATATCTCCACTGCCATCTCCATAAAGATGGAAGTATCTACACCGCCATTTGTATAAACACGGAAATATCTACACCACCATCTGTGTAAACATGGAAATAACTACACCGCTATCTGTATAAACATGGAAATATCTACACCGCCATCTGCATGTCCATGGAAACATCTACGCCGCCATCTGTATAAACATGGAAATATCTACACGGCCATCTGTGTATAGATGGAAATATCAACACCGCAATCTGTACAAACATGGAAATATCTACACCGCTATCTCTATAAACATGGAAATATCTGCACTACCATCTGTAAAAACATGGAAATACCTATACAGTCATCTGGATAAACATGGAAATATCTACAATGCCATCTGCATACACATGGAAATATCTACACAGCCATCTGTATAAACATGTAAATATCTAAACTGCTATCTCTATAAACATGGAAATTTCTACACCGCCATCTCTATAAACATGAAAATATCTACACTGCCATCTCGATAAACATGGAACTAACTACTCCGCCATCTGTATAAACATGGAAACATCTACACCGCCATCTGTGTGAATAAGGAAATATCTACAATGCCATCTGTATAAAGACATAAATATCTGCACCGCGAGCTGTATAAACATGGAAGTATCTACATCACTATCTGTATAAACGTGGAAATACCAAAAGCGCTATCGGTATAAAAATGGAAATATCTACGCCATCTATATAAACATGGAAATATCTACACCGCTATGTCTATAAACATGGAAATACCTACACCGCTATCTCTATAAACATGGAAATATCTACACCGCTATCTGTATAAACATGGAAATATCTACACGGCTATCTGTATAAACATGGAAATATCTATACCGCGATCTGTATAAACATGGAAATATCTACACCGCGATCTGTATAAACATGGAAATATCTCCACCACGATCTGTATAAACATGGAATACCTACACCGCCATCTGTATAAAGATGGAAATACTTACAAATCATCGCTATAAATATGGAAATATCAACACCGCCATCTGTATAAACATGGAAATATCTACACAGCCATGTGTATATACACGGAAATATCTACACCGCTCTCTATATAAACATGGAAATAACTACACCGCTATCTGTGTAAACATGGAAATATCTACACCGCCATGTACATATCCATAGAAATATCAGCGTCGTCATCTGTATAAACATGGAAATATCTACACGGTCATCTGTGTATAGATGGAAATATCAACACAGCCATCTGTACAAACGTGGAATTATATGCACCGTTATCTGTATATACATGGAAATATCTACACCGCTATCTCTATAAACATGGATATATCTACACCGTGATCTGTAAACATGGAAATATTTACACCGCTATCTGTATAAACATGGAAATATCTACACCGTTATCTGTATAAATATGCAAATATCTACACCGCTATCTCTATACACATGGAAAAATCTACACCGCTATCTGTATAAACGTGGAAATACCAACACCGCTATCGGTATAAACATGGAAATATCTTCAACGCCATCTATATAAACATGGAAATATCTACACCGCTATGTCTATAAACATGGAAATACCTACACCGCTATCTCTAAAAACATGGAAATATCTACACCGTGATCTGTATGAACATGGAAATATCTACACCGCTATCTGTATAAACATGGAAATATCTACACCGCGATCTGTATAAACCTGGAAATATCTACACTGCGATGTGTATAAACATGGAAATATCTTCACCACGATCTGTATAAATATGGAAATATCTACACCGCTATCTGTATAAACATGGTAATACCTACACCACCATCTATATAAACATGGAAATATCTACACCGCCATCTGTATAAACATGGAAATATCTACAATGCCATCTGTAGAAAGATGGAAATATCTACAACGCAATCTGTGTATACATGGAAATATCTATACCGATATCTGTAAAACCATGGAAATATCTACACCGCTATCTGTATAAACATGGAAATATCTACACCGCGATCTGTATAAACATGGAAATATCTACACCGCGATCTGTATAAACAGGGAAATATCTACACCGCTATCTGTATAAACATGGAAATATCTACACAGCTATCTCTATAAACATGGAAATGTCTACACCGCCATCTGTATAAACATGGAAATACCTACAAAGTCAACTGTATAAACATGGAAATATCTACAAAGCCATCTGTATAAACATGGAAATATCTACACAGCCATCTGTATAAACATGGAAATATCTACACCGCTCTCTGTATAAACATGGAAATAACTACACCGCTATTTGTATAAACAAGGAAATATCTACACCGTGATCGGTATAAACATGGAAATATTTACACCGCTATCTCTATAAACATGGAAATTTCTACACCGTTATCTGTATAAACATGGAAATATCTTCACCACGATCTGTATAAACATGGAAATATCTACACCGCTATCTGTATAATCTTGGAAATATCTACACTGCTATCTCTATAAATATGGAAATATCTACACCGCCATCTGTATAAACATGGAAATAACTACACAGTCATGTGTAGGAACATGGAAATATCTACACCACTGTTTGTATAAAGATGGAAATAACTACAACGTTATCTTTATAAACATGGAAATATATACACAGTGATATGTATAAACATGGAAATATGTACAGCACTCTCTGAATAAAGATGGAAATATCTACAAGGCTATCTGTATAAACCTGGAAATATCTACACCACTATCTGTATAAATATGGAAATATTTACACCGCTATCTCTATAAACATGGAAATATCTACACCGATATCTCTATAAACATGGAAATATCTACACCGCCATCTGTATTAACATGGAAACATCTAAACAGTCATCTGTATAAACCTGGAAATATCTACACTGTCATCTATATAAACATGGAAATATCTACAGAGAACTCTGTATAAACATGAAAATATCGGCACAGTCATCTGTATAAACATGGAAATATCTACACCGATATCTGTATAAAAATGGAAATATCTAAACCGCTATGTGTATTAACGTGGAAATATCCCCATTGCTATCCTTATAAACATGGACATATCGCCACCGCAATCTGTATAAACATGAAAATATCTACACCACTATCTCTATAAACATGGAAATATCTTCACTGCCATCTGTACAAACATGGAAATATCTACACAGTCATCTGTAGAAACATGGAAATATCTACACCGCCGTCTCTATAAACATGGAAATAACTTCACCGCTATCTCTATAAACATGGAAATATCTACACCGCTATCTCCATGAACTTGGAAATATATGCACCTCCATCCCTTTAAACATGGAGATATCTACACCACCATCTACATAAACAAGAAATTATCTACACTGCCATCTATATAAACATGGAAATATCTACACCGCCATCTCTATAAACATGGAAATATCTACACTGCCATTTGTAGAAAGATGGAAATATCTACACCACCATCTGCATAAACGTGGAAATATCTACACCGCTATCTATATAAACATGAAAATATCTACACCGCAATCTGTATAAACATGGAAATATCTACACCGCTATCTGTATAAACTTGGAAATATCTAAACTGCTATCTCTATAAATATGGAAATATCTACACAGCCATCTGTATAAACATGGAAATAACTACACAGTCATGTGTAGGAACATGGAATTATCTACACCACTGTTTGTATAAAGATGGAAATACCTACAACGTTATCTGTATAAACATGGAAATATATACACAGTGATCTGTATAAACATGGAAATATGTACAGCACTCTCTGAATAAAGATGGAAATATCTACAAGGCTATCTGTATAAACATGGAAATATCTACACCACTATCTGTATAAATATGGATATATTTACACCGCTATCTCTATAAACATGGAAATATCTACACCGCTATCTCTATAAACATGGAAATATCTAAACCGCCATCTGTATTAACATGGAAACATCTAAACAGTCATCTGTATAAACCTGGAAATATCTACACTGTCATCTATATAAACATGGAAATATCTACAGAGAACTCTGTATAAACATGAAAATATCGGCACAGCCATCTGTATAAACATGGAAATATCTCCACCGCTATCTGTATAAACATGGAAATATCTACACCGCTAAGTGTATTAACGTGGAAATATCCCCATTGCTATCCTTATAAACATGGACATGTCTGCACTGCAATCTGTATAAACATGAAAATATCTACACCGCTATCTCTATAAACATGGAAATATCTTCACTGCCATCTGTACAAACATGGAAATATCTACACAGTCATCTGTAGAAACATGGAAATATCTACACCGCTATCTCTATAAACATGGAAATAACTTCACCGCTATCTCTATAAACATGGAAATATCTACACCGCTATCTCCATGAACTTGGAAATATATACACCGCCATCCCTTTAAACATGGAGATATCTACACCACCATCTACATAAACAAGAAAATATCTTCACTGCCATCTATATAAACATGGAAATATCTACACCGCCATCTCTATAAACATGGAAATATCTACACTGCCATTTGTAGAAAGATGGAAATATCTACACCACCATCTGTATAAACGTGGAAATATCTACACCGCTATCTGTATAAACATGGAACTATCTACACCGCAATCTGTATAAACATGGAAATATCTACAACGCTATCTGTATAAATGTGAAATATCAAAACCGCTATCTCTATAAAAATGGAAATATCTACACTGCTATCTGTATAAACATGGAAATATCCTCACTGCTATATCTATGAACATGGGTATATCTACACCGCTATCTCTATAAACATGGAAATATCTACACCGCCATCTCTATAAACATGGAAATATCTACACCTGTATCTGCATAAACATGGAAATATCTACACCGCTATCTGTGTAAACATGGTAATATCTACACTGCGATCTGTATAAGCATGGAAATATCTACACCGTGATCTGTATAAACATGGAATATCTTCACCACGATCTGTATAAACATGGAAATATCTCCACCGCTATCTGTATAAACATGGTAATATCTACACCACCATCTATATAAACATGGAAACATCTACTCCGCCATCTATATAAACATCCAAATATCTACAAAGGCATCTGTATAAACATGGAAATATCTGCAACACTATCTGTGTAAACATGGATATATCTACACTGCTATCTGTGTAAACATGGACATAACTACTCTGCTATCTGTATAAACATGGAAATACCTTCACCGCTATCTGTATAAACATGGAAATGTCAACATCGCTATCTGTATAAACATGGAAATATCTACACCACTATCAGTAAAAACATGGAAATATCTTCACCGCCAGCTCCATAAATATGGAAATATCTACACCGCTATCTCTATAAACCTGGAAATATCTACACTGCTCTGTGTATAAACGTGGAAATATCTACAACGGTATCTGTGTAATCATGGAAATATCTACACAGCTATCTGTGTAAACTTGGAAATATCTACCCCGCAATCTGTGTAAAGATGGAAAGATATACACCGCAGTCTTTTTAAAGATGGAAACATCTACACTGCTAACTCTGTAAACATGGAAATATCTACACTACCATCTCTATAAACATTGAAATATCTACACTGCCATGTGTATACACATGGAAATATCTACACATCCATCTGTATAAACATGGAAATATCTCCACCGCTATCTCTATAAACATGGAAACATCTACACCTCCATCTGCGTAAACATGGAAATATCTACACTGCCATGTATACACTTGGAAATATCTACACAGCCATCTGTATAAACATGGAAATACCTACACCGCTACCTCTATAAACATGGAAATACATACAAAGCAATCTGTATAAACATGGAAATATCTACATCACACTCTGTATTAACATGGAAATATCACCACCGCTCTCTGTTTATATATGGAAATATCTACACCGCTATCTGTAT
Organism: Pan paniscus; assembly: GCF_029289425.2. Taxonomy (NCBI): domain Eukaryota; kingdom Metazoa; phylum Chordata; class Mammalia; order Primates; family Hominidae; genus Pan; species Pan paniscus. Next base: position 121,727,622 of record NC_073255.2, read on the forward strand.
AAAAATGGAAATATCTACACAGTCAACTGTATATACATGGAAATATATACACCACCATCTCTATAAACATGGAAATATCTACACTGCCATCTGTAAACATGGAAATATCTACACAGTCATCTGTATATACATGGAAATATCTACACCACCATCTCTATAAACATGGAAATATCTACACTGCCGTCTGTATACACATGGAAATGTCTACAGAGCCATCAGTATAAACATGGAAACATCTGCACCACTATCTCTATACACATGGAAATAACTACACTGAAATCTCTATAAACATGGAAATATCTACACCACAAACTCTATAAACATGGAAATATCTACACTGCCATCTCTATAAACATGAAAATATCTACACCGCCATCTCCATAAACATGGAAATATCTACACCGCCATCTGTGTAAACATGGAAATATCTACACTGCCGTCTGTATAAAGATGGAAATATCTGCACCCCGAGCTGTATAGACATGGAAATATCTACACTGCTATCTGTATAAACAGGGAAATACCAACACCACTATCTGTATAAACGTGGAAATATCAACACCACGATCTGTTTAAACATGGAAATATCTACAAGTCTCTCTGTATAAACATGGAAATAAATACACCGCTGTCTGTATAAACATGGAAATAACTATACCGCCCTCTGAATAAACATGGAAATATCTACACTGCTATTTCTATAAATATGGAAATATATACACCGCTATCTATATAAACATGGAAATATCTATGCCGCCATATGTATAAACATGGGAATATCTACACAGCCATCTGCATAAACATGGAAATAACTACACCGCTATCTCTATACAGATGGAAATATTTACACAGCTATCTCTATAAACATGGAAATATCTACACCGCCATCTCTATAAACCTAGAAATATCTACACTGACACATTTATAAACATGGAAATATCTACACCGCCATCTCCATAAACAAGGAACTATCTACACCACCATCTGTGTAAAATGGAAATATCTAAACCGCTATCTGTATAAAGATAGACATATCTACACTGCTATCTGTATAAAGATGGAAATATCTCCACCGCTATCTGTATAAACATGGAAATATCTCCACCGCTATCTGTATAAACATGGAAATATCTGCACCGCGACCTCTATAAAAATGGAAATATCTACACCGCTATCTGTATAAACATGGAAATATCTACAAAGCTATCAGTGTAATCATGGAAATATCCAGACAGCTATCTGTGTAAACATGGAAATATCTACACCGCTATCTATGTAAAGATGAAAATAGCTACACCGCAATCTGTGCAAAAATGGAAATATCTACACCGCTATCTCTATAAAGATGTAAATACCTGCACTGCTCTCTGTATAAACATGGAAATATCTACACCACCATCTTTGAAAACATATAAATACCTACACAGTCATCTGTATAATCATGGAAATATCTACACATCCATCTGTGTAAACATGGAAATATCTACACGGCTATCTGCATAAACAGGTAAATACCTACACTTTCATCTGTATATAGATGGAAATATCTACACCACGAGCTGTGTAAACATGGAAATATCTACAACGTTATCCGTATAAACATGGACATACCAACACCACTATCTCTATAAACGTGGAAATCTCTACACCGCTATCTGTATAAACATGGAAATATCTACACCACTATTTCTATAAACATGGAAATACGTACACCGCCATCTTTATACACATGGAAATATCTACACCGCCATCTCCATAAACATGGAAATATCTACACCGCCATCTTTATAAACATGAAAATATCTGCACCGCCATCTGTATAAACATACAAATATCTACACTGTCATCTGTATAAACATGGAAATACCTACACAGTTATCTGTATAAACATGGAAACATCTACACCACTATATGTGTAAACATGGAAATATCTACACGGCAATGTGTGTGAAATAGGAAATTTCGACACCGCTATCTTTGTAAGCATAGAAATATCTACATCGCAATCTGTGCAAAGATGGAAATAACTAAACTGCTATCTGTGTAAACATGGTAATATCTATACCACTGTCTCTATAAGCATGGAAATATCAACACCGCTATCTGTATATACATGGAAAAATCTACACCGCCATCTGTAAAAACATGGAAATATCTACACCGCAATCTGTATAAACATGGAGATACCTACACAATCATCTCTATAAACATGGTGACATCTACACAGCTATCTTTGTAAACATGGAAATATCTACAACGCTATTTGTGTAAAGATGGAAATATCTGCACCGCAATCTGTGCAAACATGGAAATATTTACACCGCTATCTCTATAAACATGGAAATATCTGCACCGTTATCTGTATAAACATGGAAATATCTACACAGTCATCTGTATATACATGGAAATATCTACACCACCATCTCTGTAAACATGGAAATATCTACACTGCCATGTGCATAGTCATGGAAATATCTACACAGCCATCAGTATAAACTTGGAAACATCTGCACCGCTATCTGAATACACATGAAAATACCTACACCGCTATCTCTATAAACATGGAAAGATATACAATGCTATCTGTATAAACATGGAAATAGCCACACCGCTATCTGTATAAACATTGAAATATCTACACCGCCATCTGTAAAAACATGAAAATTTCTACTCAGTCATCTGTATAAACATGGAAATGTCTATACCTCCATCTGTATAAACACGGAAATATCTCCACCGCTATCTGTATAAACCTGGAAATATCTACAACGCTATCTGTGTAAACATGGAAATATCTAAACAGCTATCTGTGTAAACATGGCAATATCTACACCGCTATCTCTGTAAAGATGGAAATATCCACACCGCAATCTGTGCAAAGATGGAAATATCTACAATGCTATCTCTATAAACATGGAAATATATGCACCGCTGTGTGTATAAACATGGAAATACCTACACCGCTATCTGTATAATCATGGAAATATCTACAAGGCTATCTCTATAAATATGGGAATATCTACACCGCCATCTGTATAAAGATGGAAATATCTACACCGCGAGCTGTATAAACATGGAAATATCTACACCGATATCTGTATAAACATGGAAATATCTACACAGCTATCTCTATAAACATGGAAATATCTACACCGCGATCTGTATAAACATGGAAATATCTACATGGCTATCTCTATAAACATGGAAATACCTACACCACCATCTGTATAAACATGGAAATATTTCCACCGTTATCTGTATAAACATGGAAATATCTACTTCGCAATCTGTATATACATGGAAATATATCCACCGCAATCTGTATAAACATGGAAATATCTACAAAACTATCTTTGTTAACATGGAAATATCTACACCGCTATCTGTGGAAACATGGAAATATGTACAACGCTATCTGTGTAAAGATGGAAATATCAACACCGCTATCTGTGCAAATATGGAAATATCTACACCACTATCTCTATAAACATGGAAATATCTACACCGTTATCTGTATAAATATGGAAATATCTACACCACGATCTCTATAAACATGGAAATAGCCACACCGCTATCTGCATAAACATGGAAATATCTACAACGCCATCTGTATAAACATGGAAATATCTACACCGCTATCTGTATAAACATGGAAATATGTACACAGCTATCTGTGTAAAGATGGAAATATCTACAGCGCAATATGTGCAAATATGGAAATATCTACACCGCTCTCTCTGTAAACATGGAAATATCTAAACCGCTGTCTGTATAAACATGGAAATATCTACACCGCTATCTGTATAAACATGGAAATATCTACACGTCGATCTCTATAAACATGGAAATATCTACACTGCTATCTGTATAAATAAGGAAATATCAACACCGCTATCTCTATAAACATGGAAATGTCTACACCGCTATCTGTATAAACATGGAAATATCTACATGGCTATTTCTATAAACATGGAAATACCTACAACACCATCCGTATAAACATGGAAATAACTACACCGCTATCTGTATAAACATGGAAATATCTACACCACTATCTGTATAAACATGGAAATATCTTCGCTGCCATCTGTATAAACATGGAAATATCTACAGAGCCATCTCTATAAACATCAAAATATCTACATCTCTATCCGTATAAACATGGAAATAGCCACACCGCTATCTGTATAAACATGGAAATATCTACACCACTATTTGTATAAACATTGAAATATCTACACTGCCATCTGTATAAACATGGAAATATCTACAGAGCCATCTCTATAAACATCGAAATATCTACACTGCTGTCTGTATAAACATGGAAATAGCCACACCGCTATCTGTATAAACATGGAAATATATACACCGCCATCTGTAAAAACTTGAAAATTTCTAAACAGTCATCAATGTAAACATGGAAATATCTACACCGCTATCTCCATAAACATGGAAATACCTTCACGGCAATCTGTATAAACATGGAAATATCTACACCACTCTCAGTATAAACATGGAAATACCTACACCGCTATATTTATAAACTTGGTAATAACTACAACGCCATCGGTATAAACATGGAAATATCTCCACCAGTATCTGTAAAAACATGGAAATATCTCCACCGCTATCTGTATAAACCTGGAAATATCTACACCGCTGTCTGTATAAACATGGAAATATATACAACAATATCTGTGTAAACATGGAAATATCTACACAGGTATCTGTGTAAACCTGGAAATATGTACATCGCTATCTGTGTAAAGATGGAAATAACTAGACCTCAATATGTGCAAAGATGGAAATATCTACACCGCTATCTGTATAAACATGGAAATATCTACACCACTATCTGTATAAACATGGAAATATCTCCACCGCTTTCTGTATAAACATCTTAATGACTTCATCGCTATCTGTATAAACATGGAAATATCTCCACCGCTATCTGTATAGACATGGAAACATCTACACCACTATCTGCATAAACTTGGAAATATCTACACCGCTATCTGTATAAACCTGGAAATAACTACACTGCCATCTCTATACACATGGAAATATCTACACTGCCATCTGTATAAACATGGAATTATCTACACTGCTATCTCTATAAACATGAAAATAACTACACAGCTATCTGTATAAACAAGGAAATATCTACACCGCTATCTGTAGAACCATGGAAATATCTACACCGCTATCTGTATAAACTTGGAAATAAATACACCTCCATCTGTATAAACATGGAAATACCTACACTGCCATCTGTATACACATGGATATATCTACACTGCCATGTGTATAAACATGGAAATATCTACCCCGTTATCTCTATAAACATGGAAATTCCTACACCGCTATCTGTATAAACATGGAAGTATCTACATGGCTATCTGTATAAACATGGAAATATCAACAACGCCATCTGTATAAACATGGAAATACATACACAGTCATCTGTATAAACATGGTAATATCTACACCACCGTCTGTATAAACATGGAAATATCTACACTGCCATCTGTATAAACATGGAAATATCTACCAATCCATCTATATAAACATGGAAATATCTACACCGCTATCTGTATGAACATGGAAATAGCCACACCGAAATCTGTATAAAGATGGAAATATATACACCACCATCTGTAAAAACATGGAAATAACTAAACGGTCATCTGTATAAACATGGAAATATCCACACTGCCATCTGTATACACATGGAAATATCTACACGGCCATCTGTATAAACATGGAAATATCTACACCACTATCAGTATAAATATGGAAATATCTACACCGCTATCTCTATAAACATGGAAATATCTACAGCGCTATCTGTAGAAACGTGGAAATATCTACACCGCTATCTCTATAAACATGGAAATATGTACACCACCATCTATATAAACATGGAAATATCAACACTGCCATCTGTATACACGTGGAAATATTTACACAGCCATCTGTATAAACATGGAAATATCTACACTGCTAACTATATAAACCTGGAAATAACTACACCGCCAACTCTATAAACATGAAAATATATACACCGCCATCTCCATAATCATGGAAATATCTACAACGCCATCTGTATAAACATGGAAATATCTACACCGCCAATTGTATAAACATGGAAATATCTACACCGCCATCTCAATAAACACAGAAATATCTACTCTGCCATCTGTAGAAATTTGGAAATATCTACACCGACACCAGCATAAACATGGAAATACCTACACCTCTACCTGTGTAAACATGGAAATATCTACACAGCTATCTGTATAAATATGGTAGTATCTACACCACTATCTGTATGAACATGGAAATATCTACATGGCTATCTGTATAAACATGGAAATCTCTACACTGCTATCTGTATAAACATGGAAATAACTACATGGCCATCTCTATAAACATGGAAATATCTACACCGCCATCTGTACAAACATGGAAATATCTACACCGCCATCTGTACAAACATGGAAATATCTACACCACTATCTGTATAAACATGGAAATATCTACACCGCCATCTGTATAAACATGGAAATATCTACAAAGCTATCTATATAAACATGGAAATATCTACACAGCTATCTGTTAACATGGAAATAGCCACACCGCTATCTGTATAAACATGGAAATATCTACACCGGTATCATTATAAACTTGGAAATATCCCCACCGCTATCTGTATAAACATGGAAATATCTACAACACTATATGTGTAAACATGGAAATATATACAACAATATCTGTGTAAACATGGAAATATCTACACAGATATCTGTGTAAACCTGGAAATATGTACATCGCTATCTGTGTAAAGATGGAAATAACTAGACCTCAATATGTGCAAAGATGGAAATATCTACACCGCTATCTGTATAAACATGGAAATATCTACACCACTATCTGTATAAACATGGAAATATCTCCACAGCTATCTGTATAGACATGGAAACATCTACACCACTATCTGCATAAACTTGGAAATATCTACACCGCTATCTGTATAAACCTGGAAATAAATACACTGCCATCTCTATACACTTGGAAATGTCTACACTGCCATCTGTATAAACATGGAAATATCTACACTGCTATCTCTATAAACATGAAAATACCTACACAGCTATCTGTATAAACAAGGAAATATCTACACTGCTATCTGTAGAACCATGGAAATATCTACACCTCTATCTGTATAAACTTGGAAATAACTACACCTCCATCTGTATAAACATGGAAATACCTACACTGCCATCTGTATACACATGTATATATCTACACTGCCATGTGTATAAACATGGAAATATCTACCCCGTTATCTCTATAAACATGGAAGTTCCTACATCTCTATCTGTATAAACATGGAAGTATCTACATGGCTATCTGTATAAACATGGAAATATCAACAACGCCATCTGTATAATAATGGAAATACATACACAGTCATCTGTATAAACATGGTAATATCTACACCACCGTCTGTATAAACATGGAAATATCTACACTGCGATCTGTATAAACATGGAAATATCTACCAATCCATCTATATAAACATGGAAATATCTACACCGCTATCTGTATGAACATGGAAATAGCCACACCGAAATCTGTATAAACATGGAAATATATACACCACCATCTGTAAAAACATGGAAATATCTAAACGGTCATCTGTATAAACATGGAAATATCCACACTGCCATCTGTATACACATGGACATATCTACACCGCCAATTGTATAAACATGGAAATATCTACACCGCCATCTCAATAAACACAGAAATATCTACTCTGCCATCTGTAGAAATTTGGAAATATCTACACCGACATCAGCATAAACATGGAAATACCTACACCTCTACCTGTGTAAACATGGAAATATCTACACAGCTATCTGTATAAATATGGTAGTATCTACACCACTATCTGTATGAACATGGAAATATCTACATGGCTATCTGTATAAACATGGAAATGTCTACACTGCTATCTGTATAAACATGGAAATAACTACATGGCCATCTCTATAAACATGGAAATATCTACACCGCCATCTGTACAAACATGGAAATATCTACACCGCCATCTGTACAAACATGGAAATATCTACACCGCTTTCTGTATAAACATGGAAATATCCACACCGCCATCTGTATAAGCATGGAAATATCTACACAGCTATCTCTATAAACATGGAAATATCTACAGAGCTATCTGTTAACATGGAAATAGCCACACCGCTATCTGTATAAACATGGAAATATCTACACCGGTATCATTATAAACTTGGAAATATCCCCACCGCTATCTGTATAAACATGGAAATATCTACAACACTATATGTGTAAACATGGAAATATCTCCACCGCTATCTCTATAAACATGGAAATATCTACACCGCTGTCTTTATAAACGTGGAAATATCTACATCGTTATCTGTATAAACATGGAAATATCTACAACATTATCTGGGTAAACATGGAAATATCTACACAGGTATCTGTGTAAACATGTAAATATGTACACCGCTATCTGTGTAAAGATGGAAATATCTACACCGCAATTTGTGCAAATATGGAAATATCTACACCGACATCTCTGTAAACATGGAATTGTCTACACCGCTACCTGTATAAACATGGAAATATCTACACCGCTATCTTCATAAACTTGGAAATATCAACAACGCCATCTGCATAAACATGGAAATACATCCACCACTATCTGTATAAACATACAAATATCTACACCGCTTTCTCTATAAACATGGAAATGTCTACACTGCTATCTGTATAAACATGGAAATATTTACATGGCTATCTCTATAAACATGGAAATATCTACACCGCCATCTGTATAAACATGGAAAAACTGACAGAGTCATCTGTATAAACATGGAAAAATCTACAGCACTATCTGTAAAAACATGGAAATATCTACACTGCCATCTGTCTAAACATGGAAATATCTACACAGCCATCTATATAATCATGGAAATATCTACAAAGCCATCTCTATAAACATGGAAATATCTACACAGCTATCTGTACAAACATGGAAATAGTCACACCGCTATCTGTATAAACAAGGAAATATCTACACCGCCATCTGTAAAAACATGGAAATATCTACACAGTCATCTGTATAAACATGGAAATATCTGCACCTCCATGTGTATAAACATGGAAATATCTACACTGTCATCTGTATACACATGGAAATATCTACACAGCCATCTGTGTAAACATGGATATATATACACTGCTATCTCCATAAACATGGAAATACCTACACAGCAATCTGTATAAACATGGAAATATCTACACCGTTATCTGTATAAACATGGAAATATCTACACCGCTATCTGTAAAAATATGGAAATATCTACACCGCTATCTCTATAAACATGGAAATATCTACACCGCCATCTGTATAAACATGGAAATACCTACACAGTCAATTACATAAACATGGAAATATCTACACCACTATCTCTATTAACATGGAAATACTTACACCGCAATCTGTATAAACATGGAAATATCTACATTGCTATCTCTATAAACATAGAAATATCTACACTGCAATCTGTATAAACATGGAAATATCTACATTGCCATCTGTATACACTTGCAAATAAGGACACCGCTATCTGTGAAAACATGGAAAAATCTACACCGCTATCTCTATAATCTTGGAAATACCTACACCGCAATCTGTATAAACATGAAAATATCTACACAGTCATCTGTATAAACATGGAAATATCTACACCGCTATCTATATAAACATGGAAATATCTACAAAGCTATCTCTATAAACATGGAAATATCTACACTGCTATCTGTATAAACATAGAAATAGCGACACCGCTATCTGTATAAACATGGAAATAACTACACCGCTATCTGTATAAGCATGGAAATATGTACACCGCTATCTCTATAAACATGGAGATACCTATACCGCAATCTGTATAAACATGGAAATATCTACACCGTTATCTGTATAAACATGGAAATATCTACAACGCTATCTGTATAAACATGGAAATATCTACAACAATGCCTGTGTAAACATGGAAATATCTACACAGCTATCTGTGTAAACATGGAAATATGTACACCGCAATCTTTGCAAATATCAAAATATCTACACCGCTATCTCTGTAAACATGGAAATATCTACCCCGTTATCTGTATAAACATGGAAATATCTAAATCTCTATCTGTATAAACATGGAAATATCTACAGCACGATCTGTATAAACATGGAAATGTCTACACCGCTATCTGTATAAACATGGAAATATGTACACTGCTAGCTATATAAACATGGTAATATCTACACCGCTATCTCTATAAATATTGAAATACCTACAACGTTATCTCAGTAAACATGTAAATGCCTACACCGCTATTTTATAAACATGGATATATCTACATGTTTATCTCTATAAACATGGAAATATATACACTGCCATCTGTATAAACATGGAAATACCTACACAGTCATCTGTATAAACATGGAAAAATCTACACCACTATCTGTATAAACATGGAAACATCTACACTGCCTTCTGTCTAAACATGGAAATATCTACACAGCCATCTGTATAAACATGGAAATATCTACACAGCCATCTCTATAAACATGGAAATATCTACACAGGTATCTGTATAAACATGGAAATATCCACACCGATATCTGTATAAATATGGAAATATCTACACCGCCATCTGTAAAAACATGGAAATATGTACACAGTCATCTGTAAAAACATGGAAATATCTACATCTCCCTGTGTATAAACATGGAAATATCTACATCTCCATCTGTATACACATGGAAATATCTACACAGCCATCTGTATAAACATGGAAATATCTAGACCGCTATCTCCATAAACATGGAAATAACTACAGCGCAATCTGTATAAACATGGAAAGATCTGCACCGCTATCTGTATAAACATGGAAATATCTACACCTCTATCTTTAAAAATATGGAAATATCTACACTGCTCTCACTATAAACATGGAAATATTTATACTGCTGGCAGTATAAACATGGAAATACCTACATGGCTATCTCTATAAACATGGAAATATCTACACTGCCATCTGTATAAACATGGAAATATCTACACAGTCAATTGCATAAAGATGGAAATATCTACAACACTATCTGTATAAATATGGAAATATCTACACCGCTATCTGTATAAACATGGAAAAATCTACACCGCTATCTGTATGAACATGGAAATACCTACCCCCCTATCTGTATAAACATGGAATTATCTACACCGCTATCTCTATAAACATAGAAATATCTAAAACGCCATCTCTATAAACATGGAAATATCCACACCCCCATCAGCAAAAACATGGAAATAACTACACCGCCATCTGTTTAAACATGGAAATATCTACACCGCCATCTCTATAAACATAGAAACATCTACACTGTCATCTCCAGAAAGATGGAAATACCTACACAGAGATCTGCATAAACATGGAAATATCTACTCCTCTACCTGTATAAACAAGGAATTATCTACATCACTATCTGTATAAACATGGAAATATCTACACTGCCATCTGTATAAACATGGAAATAACTACACAGCTGTCTCCATAAACATGGAAATACCAACACTGCTATCTGTATAAACATGGAAATATCTACACTGCCAACGGTATAAACATGGAAATATCTACACTGCCATCTGTATACACATGGAAATACCTACACTGCTATCTGTATAAGCATGGAAATATCTACACCGCTTTCTCTATAAACATGGAAATACCTATACCGCAATCTGTATAAACATGGAAATATCTACACCGTTATCTGTGTAAACATGGAAATATCTACACCGCTATATGTATAAACATGTTAATATCTACACCGCAATCTTTATAAACATGGAAATATCTGCAACGCTATCTGTAAAAACATGGAAATATCTACAACAATGTCTGTGTAAACATGGAAATATCTACACAGCTATCTGTATAAACATGGAAATATGTACACTGCTAGCTATATAAACATGGTAATATCTACACCGCTATCTCTATAAATATTGAAATACCTACAACGTTATCTCAATAAACATGTAAATGCCTACACCGCTATTTTATAAACATGGATATATCTACATGTTTATCTCTATAAACATGGAAATATCTACACTGCCATCTGTATAAACATGGAAATACCTACACAGTCATCTGTATAAACATGGAAAAATCTACACCACTATCTGTATAAACATGGAAACATCTACACTGCCTTCTGTCTAAACATGGAAATATCTACACAGCCATCTGTATAAACATGGAAATATCTACACAGCCATCTCTATAAACATGGAAATATCTACACAGGTATCTGTATAAACATGGAAATATCCACACCGATATCTGTATAAATATGGAAATATCTACACCGCCATCTGTAAAAACATGGAAATATGTACACAGTTATCTGTAAAAACATGGAAATATCTACATCTCCCTGTGTATAAACATGGAAATATCTACATCTCCATCTGTATACACATGGAAATATCTACACAGCCATCTGTATAAACATGGAAATATCTAGACCGCTATCTCCATAAACATGGAAATAACTACAGCGCAATCTGTATAAACATGGAAAGATCTGCACCGCTATCTGTATAAACATGGAAATATCTACACCTCTATCTTTAAAAATATGGAAATATCTACACTGCTCTCGCTATAAACATGGAAATATTTATACTGCTGGCAGTATAAACATGGAAATACCTACATGGCTATCTCTATAAACGTGGAAATATCTACACTGCCATCTGTATAAACATGGAAATATCTACACAGTCAATTGCATAAAGATGGAAATATCTACAACACTATCTGTATAAATATGGAAATATCTACACCGCTATCTGTATAAACATGGAAAAATCTACACCGCTATCTGTATGAACATGGAAATACCTACCCCCCTATCTGTATAAACATGGAATTATCTACACCGCTATCTCTATAAACATAGAAATATCTAAAACGCCATCTCTATAAACATGGAAATATCCACACCCCCATCAGCAAAAACATGGAAATAACTACACCGCCATCTGTTTAAACATGGAAATATCTACACCGCCATCTCTATAAACATAGAAACATCTACACTGTCATCTCCAGAAAGATGGAAATACCTACACAGAGATCTGCATAAACATGGAAATATCTACTCCTCTACCTGTATAAACAAGGAATTATCTGCATCACTATCTGTATAAACATGGAAATATCTACACTGCCATCTGTATAAACATGGAAATAACTACACAGCTGTCTCCATAAACATGGAAATACCAACACTGCTATCTGTATAAACATGGAAATATCTACACTGCCAACGGTATAAACATGGAAATATCTACACTGCCATCTGTATACACATGGAAATACCTACACTGCTATCTGTATAAGCATGGAAATATCTACACCGCTTTCTCTATAAACATGGAAATACCTATACCGCAATCTGTATAAACATGGAAATATCTACACCGTTATCTGTGTAAACATGGAAATATCTACACCGCTATATGTATAAACATGTTAATATCTACACCGCAATCTTTATAAACATGGAAATATCTGCAACGCTATCTGTAAAAACATGGAAATATCTACAACAATGTCTGTGTAAACATGGAAATATCTACACAGCTATCTGTGTAAACATGGAAATATGTACACCGCAATCTGTGCAAATATCAAAATATCTACACCGCTATCTCTGTAAACATGGAAATATCTACCCCGTTATCTGTATAAACATGGAAATATCTAAACCGCTATCTGTATAAACATGGAAATATCTACACCGCTATCTGTATAAACATGGAAATATCTACACCGCTATCTGTAAAAATATGGAAATATCTACACCGTAATCGCTATAAACATGGAAATATCTACACCGCTGGCAGTGTAAACATGGAAATATCTACATGGCTATCTCTGTAAGCATGGAAATATCTACACTGCCATCTGTATAAACATGGAAATACCTACAAAGTCAATGGCATAAATATGGAAATATCTACACTATCTGTATAAATATGGAAATATCTACACCGCTATCTGTATAAACATGGAAATATCTACACCGCTATCTTTATAAACATGGAAATATCTACACCGCTATCTGTATAAACATGGGAATACCTACAACAATATCTGTGTAAACATGGAAATATCTACACAGCTATCTGTTTAAACATGGAAATATGTACACCACTATATGTGTAAAGATGAAAGTATGTACACCGCAATCTGTGCAAATATCAAAATATCTACACCGCTATCTCTGTAAACATGGAAATGTCTACCCCGTTATCTGTATAAGCATGGAAATGTCTACACCACTAATTGTATAAACATGGAAACATCTACACCAGTATCTGTATAAACATGGAAATACCTACACTGCCATCTGTATAAACATGGAAATATCTACAGCGCTGTCTGTATAAACATGGAAATATCTACAACGCTATCTTTATAAACATGGAAATATCTACACAGCTATCTGTATAAACATGGGAATATCTACAACAATATCTGTGTAAACATGGAAATATCTACACAGCTGTCTGTGAAAACATGAAAATATGTACACCACTATCTGTGTAAGGATGAAAATATGTACACCGCAATCTGTGCAAATATCAAAATATCTACTACGCTATCTCTGTCAACATGGAAATATCTACCCCGTTATCTGTATAAACATCAAAATATCTACACCGCTATCTGCGTAAACATGAAAATATCTACACCTCGATCTGCATAAACACGGAAACGTCTACACCGCTATCTGAATAAACATGGAAATATCTACACTGCTATGTTTATAAACATGGAAATATCTACACCGCTATCTCTATAAATATTGGAATATCTACAACGCTATCTCTATAAACATGGAAATGCCTACACAGCTATCTGTAAAAACATGGAAATATCTACATGTCTATCTCTCTAAACATGGAAATATCTACACCGCCATCTGTATAAACATGGAAATACCTACACAGTCATCTGTATAAACAAGGAAACACCTACACCACTATCTGTATAAACATGGAAATATCTTCACTGCCATCTGTATAAACATGGAAATATCTACACCGCTATCTGTATACACATGGAAATATCTACACAGCTATCTCTATATACATGGAAATACCTACACTGCTATCTGTATAAACTTAGAAATAGCGACACCGCTATCTGGATAAACATGGAAATACCTACACAGCCATCAGTGAAAACATGAAAATATCTACACAGTCATCTGTACAAACTAGGAAATATCTATAACTCCATCTGTGTAAACATGGAAATACCTACACTGCCATCTGTATACACATGGAAATATCTACACAGCCATCTGTATAAACATGGAAATAACTACACCGCTATCTCTATAAGCATAGAAATACCTACACCGCAATCTGTATAAACATGGAAATAGCCACACCGCTATCTGTATAAACACGGAAATACCTACACTGCCATCTATAAAAACATGAAAATATCTACAGAGTCATCTGTATAAACATGGAAATATCTACACCTCCATCTGTATAAACATGGAAATATCTACACTGACATCTGTATACACATGGACATATCTACACAGCCATCTGTATAAACATGGAAATATCTACACCGCTATCTGTATAAACATGCAAAAACCTACACCGTTTTCTGTATAAACATGGAAATATATACACTGCCATCTGCATAAACATGGAAATATCTACACCGCTATCTGCATAAACATGGAAATATCTACACAGCTATCTCTATAAACATGGAAATACCTACACTGCTATCTGTATAAACATGGAAATAGCCTCACCGCTATCTGTATAAACATGGAAATACCTACACCGCCATCTATAAAAACATGAAAATATCTACAGATTCATCTGTATAAACTTGGAAAGATCTACACCTCCATCTGTATAAACATGGAAATATCTATGCTGCCATCTGTATACACATGGAAATATCTACACAGCCATCTGTATAAATATGAAAATATCTACACCGCTATCTCTGTAAACATGCGAAAACCTGCACCGTTATCTGTATAAACATGGAAAAATCTACACAGCTATCTGTATAAACATGGAAATATGTCCACCGCTATCTGTATAAACATGGAAATATCTCCACCGCTATCTGTATAAACATGGAAATATCTCCACCGCTATCTGTATAGACATGGAAACATCTACACCACTATCTGCATAAACTTGGAAATATCTACACCGCTATCTGTATAAACCTGGAAATAACTACACTGCCATCTCTATACACTTGGAAATGTCTACACTGCCATCTGTATAAACATGGAAATATCTACACTGCTATCTCTATAAACATGAAAATACCTACACAGCTATCTGTATAAACAAGGAAATATCTACACTGCTATCTGTAGAACCATGGAAATATCTACACCTCTATCTGTATAAACTTGGAAATATCTACACCTCCATCTGTATAAACATGGAAATACCTACACTGCCATCTGTATACACATGTATATATCTACACTGCCATGTATATAAACATGGAAATATCTACCCCGTTATCTCTATAAACATGGAAGTTCCTACATCTCTATCTGTATAAACATGGAAGTATCTACATGGCTATCTGTATAAACATGGAAATATCAACAATGCCATCTGTATAATAATGGAAATACATACACAGTCATCTGTATAAACATGGTAATATCTACACCACCGTCTGTATAAACATGGAAATATCTACACTGCGATCTGTATAAACATGGAAATATCTACCAATCCATCTATATAAACATGGAAATATCTACACCGCTATCTGTATGAACATGGAAATAGCCACACCGAAATCTGTATAAACATGGAAATATATACACCACCATCTGTAAAAACATGGAAATATCTAAACGGTCATCTGTATAAACATGGAAATATCCACACTGCCATCTGTATACACATGGACATATCTACACCGCCAATTGTATAAACATGGAAATATCTACACCGCCATCTCAATAAACACAGAAATATCTACTCTGCCATCTGTAGAAATTTGGAAATATCTACACCGACATCAGCATAAACATGGAAATACCTACACCTCTACCTGTGTAAACATGGAAATATCTACACAGCTATCTGTATAAATATGGTAGTATCTACACCACTATCTGTATGAACATGGAAATATCTACATGGCTATCTGTATAAACATGGAAATGTCTACACTGCTATCTGTATAAACATGGAAATAACTACATGGCCATCTCTATAAACATGGAAATATCTACACCGCCATCTGTACAAACATGGAAATATCTACACTGCCATCTGTACAAACATGGAAATATCTACACCGCTTTCTGTATAAACATGGAAATATCCACACCGCCATCTGTATAAACATGGAAATATCTACACAGCTATCTCTATAAACATGGAAATATCTACAGAGCTATCTGTTAACATGGAAATAGCCACACCGCTATCTGTATAAACATGGAAATATCTACACCGGTATCATTATAAACTTGGAAATATCCCCACCGCTATCTGTATAAACATGGAAATATCTACAACACTATATGTGTAAACATGGAAATATCTCCACCGCTATCTCTATAAACATGGAAATATCTACACCGCTGTCTTTATAAACGTGGAAATATCTACATCGTTATCTGTATAAACATGGAAATATCTACAACATTATCTGGGTAAACATGGAAATATCTACACAGGTATCTGTGTAAACATGTAAATATGTACACCGCTATCTGTGTAAAGATGGAAATATCTACACCGCAATTTGTGCAAATATGGAAATATCTACACCGACATCTCTGTAAACATGGAATTGTCTACACCGCTACCTGTATAAACATGGAAATATCTACACCGCTATCTTCATAAACTTGGAAATATCAACAACGCCATCTGCATAAACATGGAAATACATCCACCGCTGTCTGTATAAACATACAAATATCTACACCGCTTTCTCTATAAACATGGAAATGTCTACACTGCTATCTGTATAAACATGGAAATATTTACATGGCTATCTCTATAAACATGGAAATATCTACACCGCCATCTGTATAAACATGGAAAAACTGACAGAGTCATCTGTATAAACATGGAAAAATCTACAGCACTATCTGTAAAAACATGGAAATATCTACACTGCCATCTGTCTAAACATGGAAATATCTACACAGCCATCTATATAATCATGGAAATATCTACAAAGCCATCTCTATAAACATGGAAATATCTACACAGCTATCTGTACAAACATGGAAATAGTCACACCGCTATCTGTATAAACAAGGAAATATCTACACCGCCATCTGTAAAAACATGGAAATATCTACACAGTCATCTGTATAAACATGGAAATATCTGCACCTCCATGTGTATAAACATGGAAATATCTACACTGTCATCTGTATACACATGGAAATATCTACACAGCCATCTGTGTAAACATGGATATATATACACTGCTATCTCCATAAACATGGAAATACCTACACAGCAATCTGTATAAACATGGAAATATCTACACCGTTATCTGTATAAACATGGAAATATCTACACCGCTATCTGTAAAAATATGGAAATATCTACACCGCTATCTCTATAAACATGGAAATATCTACACCGCCATCTGTATAAACATGGAAATACCTACACAGTCAATTACATAAACATGGAAATATCTACACCACTATCTCTATTAACATGGAAATACTTACACCGCAATCTGTATAAACATGGAAATATCTACATTGCTATCTCTATAAACATAGAAATATCTACACTGCAATCTGTATAAACATGGAAATATCTACATTGCCATCTGTATACACTTGCAAATAAGGACACCGCTATCTGTGAAAACATGGAAAAATCTACACCGCTATCTCTATAATCTTGGAAATACCTACACCGCAATCTGTATAAACATGAAAATATCTACACAGTCATCTGTATAAACATGGAAATATCTACACCGCTATCTATATAAACATGGAAATATCTACAAAGCTATCTCTATAAACATGGAAATATCTACACTGCTATCTGTATAAACATAGAAATAGCGACACCGCTATCTGTATAAACATGGAAATAACTACACCGCTATCTGTATAAGCATGGAAATATGTACACCGCTATCTCTATAAACATGGAGATACCTATACCGCAATCTGTATAAACATGGAAATATCTACACCGTTATCTGTATAAACATGGAAATATCTACAACGCTATCTGTATAAACATGGAAATATCTACAACAATGCCTGTGTAAACATGGAAATATCTACACAGCTATCTGTGTAAACATGGAAATATGTACACCGCAATCTTTGCAAATATCAAAATATCTACACCGCTATCTCTGTAAACATGGAAATATCTACCCCGTTATCTGTATAAACATGGAAATATCTAAATCTCTATCTGTATAAACATGGAAATATCTACAGCACGATCTGTATAAACATGGAAATGTCTACACCGCTATCTGTATAAACATGGAAATATGTACACTGCTAGCTATATAAACATGGTAATATCTACACCGCTATCTCTATAAATATTGAAATACCTACAACGTTATCTCAATAAACATGTAAATGCCTACACCGCTATTTTATAAACATGGATATATCTACATGTTTATCTCTATAAACATGGAAATATCTACACTGCCATCTGTATAAACATGGAAATACCTACACAGTCATCTGTATAAACATGGAAAAATCTACACCACTATCTGTATAAACATGGAAACATCTACACTGCCTTCTGTCTAAACATGGAAATATCTACACAGCCATCTGTATAAACATGGAAATATCTACACAGCCATCTCTATAAACATGGAAATATCTACACAGGTATCTGTATAAACATGGAAATATCCACACCGATATCTGTATAAATATGGAAATATCTACACCGCCATCTGTAAAAACATGGAAATATGTACACAGTCATCTGTAAAAACATGGAAATATCTACATCTCCCTGTGTATAAACATGGAAATATCTACATCTCCATCTGTATACACATGGAAATATCTACACAGCCATCTGTATAAACATGGAAATATCTAGACCGCTATCTCCATAAACATGGAAATAACTACAGCGCAATCTGTATAAACATGGAAAGATCTGCACCGCTATCTGTATAAACATGGAAATATCTACACCTCTATCTTTAAAAATATGGAAATATCTACACTGCTCTCGCTATAAACATGGAAATATTTATACTGCTGGCAGTATAAACATGGAAATACCTACATGGCTATCTCTATAAACATGGAAATATCTACACTGCCATCTGTATAAACATGGAAATATCTACACAGTCAATTGCATAAAGATGGAAATATCTACAACACTATCTGTATAAATATGGAAATATCTACACCGCTATCTGTATAAACATGGAAAAATCTACACCGCTATCTGTATGAACATGGAAATACCTACCCCCCTATCTGTATAAACATGGAATTATCTACACCGCTATCTCTATAAACATAGAAATATCTAAAACGCCATCTCTATAAACATGGAAATATCCACACCCCCATCAGCAAAAACATGGAAATAACTACACCGCCATCTGTTTAAACATGGAAATATCTACACTGCCATCTCTATAAACATAGAAACATCTACACTGTCATCTCCAGAAAGATGGAAATACCTACACAGAGATCTGCATAAACATGGAAATATCTACTCCTCTACCTGTATAAACAAGGAATTATCTACATCACTATCTGTATAAACATGGAAATATCTACACTGCCATCTGTATAAACATGGAAATAACTACACAGCTGTCTCCATAAACATGGAAATACCAACACTGCTATCTGTATAAACATGGAAATATCTACACTGCCAACGGTATAAACATGGAAATATCTACACTGCCATCTGTATACACATGGAAATACCTACACTGCTATCTGTATAAGCATGGAAATATCTACACCGCTTTCTCTATAAACATGGAAATACCTATACCGCAATCTGTATAAACATGGAAATATCTACACCGTTATCTGTGTAAACATGGAAATATCTACACCGCTATATGTATAAACATGTTAATATCTACACCGCAATCTTTATAAACATGGAAATATCTGCAACGCTATCTGTAAAAACATGGAAATATCTACAACAATGTCTGTGTAAACATGGAAATATCTACACAGCTATCTGTATAAACATGGAAATATGTACACTGCTAGCTATATAAACATGGTAATATCTACACCGCTATCTCTATAAATATTGAAATACCTACAACGTTATCTCAATAAACATGTAAATGCCTACACCGCTATTTTATAAACATGGATATATCTACATGTTTATCTCTATAAACATGGAAATATCTACACTGCCATCTGTATAAACATGGAAATACCTACACAGTCATCTGTATAAACATGGAAAAATCTACACCACTATCTGTATAAACATGGAAACATCTACACTGCCTTCTGTCTAAACATGGAAATATCTACACAGCCATCTGTATAAACATGGAAATATCTACACAGCCATCTCTATAAACATGGAAATATCTACACAGGTATCTGTATAAACATGGAAATATCCACACCGATATCTGTATAAATATGGAAATATCTACACCGCCATCTGTAAAAACATGGAAATATGTACACAGTCATCTGTAAAAACATGGAAATATCTACATCTCCCTGTGTATAAACATGGAAATATCTACATCTCCATCTGTATACACATGGAAATATCTACACAGCCATCTGTATAAACATGGAAATATCTAGACCGCTATCTCCATAAACATGGAAATAACTACAGCGCAATCTGTATAAACATGGAAAGATCTGCACCGCTATCTGTATAAACATGGAAATATCTACACCTCTATCTTTAAAAATATGGAAATATCTACACTGCTCTCGCTATAAACATGGAAATATTTATACTGCTGGCAGTATAAACATGGAAATACCTACATGGCTATCTCTATAAACGTGGAAATATCTACACTGCCATCTGTATAAACATGGAAATATCTACACAGTCAATTGCATAAAGATGGAAATATCTACAACACTATCTGTATAAATATGGAAATATCTACACCGCTATCTGTATAAACATGGAAAAATCTACACCGCTATCTGTATGAACATGGAAATACCTACCCCCCTATCTGTATAAACATGGAATTATCTACACCGCTATCTCTATAAACATAGAAATATCTAAAACGCCATCTCTATAAACATGGAAATATCCACACCCCCATCAGCAAAAACATGGAAATAACTACACCGCCATCTGTTTAAACATGGAAATATCTACACCGCCATCTCTATAAACATAGAAACATCTACACTGTCATCTCCAGAAAGATGGAAATACCTACACAGAGATCTGCATAAACATGGAAATATCTACTCCTCTACCTGTATAAACAAGGAATTATCTACATCACTATCTGTATAAACATGGAAATATCTACACTGCCATCTGTATAAACATGGAAATAACTACACAGCTGTCTCCATAAACATGGAAATACCAACACTGCTATCTGTATAAACATGGAAATATCTACACTGCCAACGGTATAAACATGGAAATATCTACACTGCCATCTGTATACACATGGAAATACCTACACTGCTATCTGTATAAGCATGGAAATATCTACACCGCTTTCTCTATAAACATGGAAATACCTATACCGCAATCTGTATAAACATGGAAATATCTACACCGTTATCTGTGTAAACATGGAAATATCTACACCGCTATATGTATAAACATGTTAATATCTACACCGCAATCTTTATAAACATGGAAATATCTGCAACGCTATCTGTAAAAACATGGAAATATCTACAACAATGTCTGTGTAAACATGGAAATATCTACACAGCTATCTGTGTAAACATGGAAATATGTACACCGCAATCTGTGCAAATATCAAAATATCTACACCGCTATCTCTGTAAACATGGAAATATCTACCCCGTTATCTGTATAAACATGGAAATATCTAAACCGCTATCTGTATAAACATGGAAATATCTACACCGCTATCTGTATAAACATGGAAATATCTACACCGCTATCTGTAAAAATATGGAAATATCTACACCGTAATCGCTATAAACATGGAAATATCTACACCGCTGGCAGTGTAAACATGGAAATATCTACATGGCTATCTCTGTAAGCATGGAAATATCTACACTGCCATCTGTATAAACATGGAAATACCTACAAAGTCAATGGCATAAATATGGAAATATCTACACTATCTGTATAAATATGGAAATATCTACACCGCTATCTGTATAAACATGGAAATATCTACACCGCTATCTTTATAAACATGGAAATATCTACACCGCTATCTGTATAAACATGGGAATACCTACAACAATATCTGTGTAAACATGGAAATATCTACACAGCTATCTGTTTAAACATGGAAATATGTACACCACTATATGTGTAAAGATGAAAGTATGTACACCGCAATCTGTGCAAATATCAAAATATCTACACCGCTATCTCTGTAAACATGGAAATGTCTACCCCGTTATCTGTATAAGCATGGAAATGTCTACACCACTAATTGTATAAACATGGAAACATCTACACCAGTATCTGTATAAACATGGAAATACCTACACTGCCATCTGTATAAACATGGAAATATCTACAGCGCTGTCTGTATAAACATGGAAATATCTACAACGCTATCTTTATAAACATGGAAATATCTACACAGCTATCTGTATAAACATGGGAATATCTACAACAATATCTGTGTAAACATGGAAATATCTACACAGCTGTCTGTGAAAACATGAAAATATGTACACCACTATCTGTGTAAGGATGAAAATATGTACACCGCAATCTGTGCAAATATCAAAATATCTACTACGCTATCTCTGTCAACATGGAAATATCTACCCCGTTATCTGTATAAACATCAAAATATCTACACCGCTATCTGCGTAAACATGAAAATATCTACACCTCGATCTGCATAAACACGGAAACGTCTACACCGCTATCTGAATAAACATGGAAATATCTACACTGCTATGTTTATAAACATGGAAATATCTACACCGCTATCTCTATAAATATTGGAATATCTACAACGCTATCTCTATAAACATGGAAATGCCTACACAGCTATCTGTAAAAACATGGAAATATCTACATGTCTATCTCTCTAAACATGGAAATATCTACACCGCCATCTGTATAAACATGGAAATACCTACACAGTCATCTGTATAAACAAGGAAACACCTACACCACTATCTGTATAAACATGGAAATATCTTCACTGCCATCCGTATAAACATGGAAATATCTACACCGCTATCTGTATACACATGGAAATATCTACACAGCTATCTCTATATACATGGAAATACCTACACTGCTATCTGTATAAACTTAGAAATAGCGACACCGCTATCTGGATAAACATGGAAATACCTACACAGCCATCAGTGAAAACATGAAAATATCTACACAGTCATCTGTACAAACTAGGAAATATCTATAACTCCATCTGTGTAAACATGGAAATACCTACACTGCCATCTGTATACACATGGAAATATCTACACAGCCATCTGTATAAACATGGAAATAACTACACCGCTATCTCTATAAGCATAGAAATACCTACACCGCAATCTGTATAAACATGGAAATAGCCACACCGCTATCTGTATAAACACGGAAATACCTACACTGCCATCTATAAAAACATGAAAATATCTACAGAGTCATCTGTATAAACATGGAAATATCTACACCTCCATCTGTATAAACATGGAAATATCTACACTGACATCTGTATACACATGGACATATCTACACAGCCATCTGTATAAACATGGAAATATCTACACCGCTATCTGTATAAACATGCAAAAACCTACACCGTTTTCTGTATAAACATGGAAATATATACACTGCCATCTGCATAAACATGGAAATATCTACACCGCTATCTGCATAAACATGGAAATATCTACACAGCTATCTCTATAAACATGGAAATACCTACACTGCTATCTGTATAAACATGGAAATAGCCTCACCGCTATCTGTATAAACATGGAAATACCTACACCGCCATCTATAAAAACATGAAAATATCTACAGATTCATCTGTATAAACTTGGAAAGATCTACACCTCCATCTGTATAAACATGGAAATATCTATGCTGCCATCTGTATACACATGGAAATATCTACACAGCCATCTGTATAAATATGAAAATATCTACACCGCTATCTCTGTAAACATGCGAAAACCTGCACCGTTATCTGTATAAACATGGAAAAATCTACACAGCTATCTGTATAAACATGGAAACATCTACACCACTATCTGCATAAACTTGGAAATATCTACACCGCTATCTGTATAAACCTGGAAATAACTACACTGCCATCTCTATACACTTGGAAATGTCTACACTGCCATCTGTATAAACATGGAAATATCTACACTGCTATCTCTATAAACATGAAAATAACTACACAGCTATCTGTATAAACAAGGAAATATCTACACTGCTATCTGTAGAACCATGGAAATATCTACACCTCTATCTGTATAAACTTGGAAATAACTACACCTCCATCTGTATAAACATGGAAATACCTACACTGCCATCTGTATACACATGTATATATCTACACTGCCATGTGTATAAACATGGAAATATCTACCCCGTTATCTCTATAAACATGGAAGTTCCTACATCTCTATCTGTATAAACATGGAAGTATCTACATGGCTATCTGTATAAACATGGAAATATCAACAATGCCATCTGTATAATAATGGAAATACATACACAGTCATCTGTATAAACATGGTAATATCTACACCACCGTCTGTATAAACATGGAAATATCTACACTGCGATCTGTATAAACTTGGAAATATCTACCAATCCATCTATATAAACATGGAAATATCTACACCGCTATCTGTATGAACATGGAAATAGCCACACCGAAATCTGTATAAACATGGAAATATATACACCACCATCTGTAAAAACATGGAAATATCTAAACGGTCATCTGTATAAACATGGAAATATCCACACTGCCATCTGTATACACATGGACATATCTACACCGCCAATTGTATAAACATGGAAATATCTACACCGCCATCTCAATAAACACAGAAATATCTACTCTGCCATCTGTAGAAATTTGGAAATATCTACACCGACATCAGCATAAACATGGAAATACCTACACCTCTACCTGTGTAAACATGGAAATATCTACACAGCTATCTGTATAAATATGGTAGTATCTACACCACTATCTGTATGAACATGGAAATATCTACATGGCTATCTGTATAAACATGGAAATGTCTACACTGCTATCTGTATAAACATGGAAATAACTACATGGCCATCTCTATAAACATGGAAATATCTACACCGCCATCTGTACAAACATGGAAATATCTACACCGCCATCTGTACAAACATGGAAATATCTACACCGCTTTCTGTATAAACATGGAAATATCCACACCGCCATCTGTATAAACATGGAAATATCTACACAGCTATCTCTATAAACATGGAAATATCTACAGAGCTATCTGTTAACATGGAAATAGCCACACCGCTATCTGTATAAACATGGAAATATCTACACCGGTATCATTATAAACTTGGAAATATCCCCACCGCTATCTGTATAAACATGGAAATATCTACAACACTATATGTGTAAACATGGAAATATCTCCACCGCTATCTCTATAAACATGGAAATATCTACACCGCTGTCTTTATAAACGTGGAAATATCTACATCGTTATCTGTATAAACATGGAAATATCTACAACATTATCTGGGTAAACATGGAAATATCTACACAGGTATCTGTGTAAACATGTAAATATGTACACCGCTATCTGTGTAAAGATGGAAATATCTACACCGCAATTTGTGCAAATATGGAAATATCTACACCGACATCTCTGTAAACATGGAATTGTCTACACCGCTACCTGTATAAACATGGAAATATCTACACCGCTATCTTCATAAACTTGGAAATATCAACAACGCCATCTGCATAAACATGGAAATACATCCACCGCTATCTGTATAAACATACAAATATCTACACCGCTTTCTCTATAAACATGGAAATGTCTACACTGCTATCTGTATAAACATGGAAATATTTACATGGCTATCTCTATAAACATGGAAATATCTACACCGCCATCTGTATAAACATGGAAAAACTGACAGAGTCATCTGTATAAACATGGAAAAATCTACAGCACTATCTGTAAAAACATGGAAATATCTACACTGCCATCTGTCTAAACATGGAAATATCTACACAGCCATCTATATAATCATGGAAATATCTACAAAGCCATCTCTATAAACATGGAAATATCTACACAGCTATCTGTACAAACATGGAAATAGTCACACCGCTATCTGTATAAACAAGGAAATATCTACACCGCCATCTGTAAAAACATGGAAATATCTACACAGTCATCTGTATAAACATGGAAATATCTGCACCTCCATGTGTATAAACATGGAAATATCTACACTGTCATCTGTATACACATGGAAATATCTACACAGCCATCTGTGTAAACATGGATATATATACACTGCTATCTCCATAAACATGGAAATACCTACACAGCAATCTGTATAAACATGGAAATATCTACACCGTTATCTGTATAAACATGGAAATATCTACACCGCTATCTGTAAAAATATGGAAATATCTACACCGCTATCTCTATAAACATGGAAATATCTACACCGCCATCTGTATAAACATGGAAATACCTACACAGTCAATTACATAAACATGGAAATATCTACACCACTATCTCTATTAACATGGAAATACTTACACCGCAATCTGTATAAACATGGAAATATCTACATTGCTATCTCTATAAACATAGAAATATCTACACTGCAATCTGTATAAACATGGAAATATCTACATTGCCATCTGTATACACTTGCAAATAAGGACACCGCTATCTGTGAAAACATGGAAAAATCTACACCGCTATCTCTATAATCTTGGAAATACCTACACCGCAATCTGTATAAACATGAAAATATCTACACAGTCATCTGTATAAACATGGAAATATCTACACCGCTATCTATATAAACATGGAAATATCTACAAAGCTATCTCTATAAACATGGAAATATCTACACTGCTATCTGTATAAACATAGAAATAGCGACACCGCTATCTGTATAAACATGGAAATAACTACACCGCTATCTGTATAAGCATGGAAATATGTACACCGCTATCTCTATAAACATGGAGATACCTATACCGCAATCTGTATAAACATGGAAATATCTACACCGTTATCTGTATAAACATGGAAATATCTACAACGCTATCTGTATAAACATGGAAATATCTACAACAATGCCTGTGTAAACATGGAAATATCTACACAGCTATCTGTGTAAACATGGAAATATGTACACCGCAATCTTTGCAAATATCAAAATATCTACACCGCTATCTCTGTAAACATGGAAATATCTACCCCGTTATCTGTATAAACATGGAAATATCTAAATCTCTATCTGTATAAACATGGAAATATCTACAGCACGATCTGTATAAACATGGAAATGTCTACACCGCTATCTGTATAAACATGGAAATATGTACACTGCTAGCTATATAAACATGGTAATATCTACACCGCTATCTCTATAAATATTGAAATACCTACAACGTTATCTCAATAAACATGTAAATGCCTACACCGCTATTTTATAAACATGGATATATCTACATGTTTATCTCTATAAACATGGAAATATCTACACTGCCATCTGTATAAACATGGAAATACCTACACAGTCATCTGTATAAACATGGAAAAATCTACACCACTATCTGTATAAACATGGAAACATCTACACTGCCTTCTGTCTAAACATGGAAATATCTACACAGCCATCTGTATAAACATGGAAATATCTACACAGCCATCTCTATAAACATGGAAATATCTACACAGGTATCTGTATAAACATGGAAATATCCACACCGATATCTGTATAAATATGGAAATATCTACACCGCCATCTGTAAAAACATGGAAATATGTACACAGTCATCTGTAAAAACATGGAAATATCTACATCTCCCTGTGTATAAACATGGAAATATCTACATCTCCATCTGTATACACATGGAAATATCTACACAGCCATCTGTATAAACATGGAAATATCTAGACCGCTATCTCCATAAACATGGAAATAACTACAGCGCAATCTGTATAAACATGGAAAGATCTGCACCGCTATCTGTATAAACATGGAAATATCTACACCTCTATCTTTAAAAATATGGAAATATCTACACTGCTCTCGCTATAAACATGGAAATATTTATACTGCTGGCAGTATAAACATGGAAATACCTACATGGCTATCTCTATAAACATGGAAATATCTACACTGCCATCTGTATAAACATGGAAATATCTACACAGTCAATTGCATAAAGATGGAAATATCTACAACACTATCTGTATAAATATGGAAATATCTACACCGCTATCTGTATAAACATGGAAAAATCTACACCGCTATCTGTATGAACATGGAAATACCTACCCCCCTATCTGTATAAACATGGAATTATCTACACCGCTATCTCTATAAACATAGAAATATCTAAAACGCCATCTCTATAAACATGGAAATATCCACACCCCCATCAGCAAAAACATGGAAATAACTACACCGCCATCTGTTTAAACATGGAAATATCTACACCGCCATCTCTATAAACATAGAAACATCTACACTGTCATCTCCAGAAAGATGGAAATACCTACACAGAGATCTGCATAAACATGGAAATATCTACTCCTCTACCTGTATAAACAAGGAATTATCTACATCACTATCTGTATAAACATGGAAATATCTACACTGCCATCTGTATAAACATGGAAATAACTACACAGCTGTCTCCATAAACATGGAAATACCAACACTGCTATCTGTATAAACATGGAAATATCTACACTGCCAACGGTATAAACATGGAAATATCTACACTGCCATCTGTATACACATGGAAATACCTACACTGCTATCTGTATAAGCATGGAAATATCTACACCGCTTTCTCTATAAACATGGAAATACCTATACCGCAATCTGTATAAACATGGAAATATCTACACCGTTATCTGTGTAAACATGGAAATATCTACACCGCTATATGTATAAACATGTTAATATCTACACCGCAATCTTTATAAACATGGAAATATCTGCAACGCTATCTGTAAAAACATGGAAATATCTACAACAATGTCTGTGTAAACATGGAAATATCTACACAGCTATCTGTATAAACATGGAAATATGTACACTGCTAGCTATATAAACATGGTAATATCTACACCGCTATCTCTATAAATATTGAAATACCTACAACGTTATCTCAATAAACATGTAAATGCCTACACCGCTATTTTATAAACATGGATATATCTACATGTTTATCTCTATAAACATGGAAATATCTACACTGCCATCTGTATAAACATGGAAATACCTACACAGTCATCTGTATAAACATGGAAAAATCTACACCACTATCTGTATAAACATGGAAACATCTACACTGCCTTCTGTCTAAACATGGAAATATCTACACAGCCATCTGTATAAACATGGAAATATCTACACAGCCATCTCTATAAACATGGAAATATCTACACAGGTATCTGTATAAACATGGAAATATCCACACCGATATCTGTATAAATATGGAAATATCTACACCGCCATCTGTAAAAACATGGAAATATGTACACAGTCATCTGTAAAAACATGGAAATATCTACATCTCCCTGTGTATAAACATGGAAATATCTACATCTCCATCTGTATACACATGGAAATATCTACACAGCCATCTGTATAAACATGGAAATATCTAGACCGCTATCTCCATAAACATGGAAATAACTACAGCGCAATCTGTATAAACATGGAAAGATCTGCACCGCTATCTGTATAAACATGGAAATATCTACACCTCTATCTTTAAAAATATGGAAATATCTACACTGCTCTCGCTATAAACATGGAAATATTTATACTGCTGGCAGTATAAACATGGAAATACCTACATGGCTATCTCTATAAACGTGGAAATATCTACACTGCCATCTGTATAAACATGGAAATATCTACACAGTCAATTGCATAAAGATGGAAATATCTACAACACTATCTGTATAAATATGGAAATATCTACACCGCTATCTGTATAAACATGGAAAAATCTACACCGCTATCTGTATGAACATGGAAATACCTACCCCCCTATCTGTATAAACATGGAATTATCTACACCGCTATCTCTATAAACATAGAAATATCTAAAACGCCATCTCTATAAACATGGAAATATCCACACCCCCATCAGCAAAAACATGGAAATAACTACACCGCCATCTGTTTAAACATGGAAATATCTACACCGCCATCTCTATAAACATAGAAACATCTACACTGTCATCTCCAGAAAGATGGAAATACCTACACAGAGATCTGCATAAACATGGAAATATCTACTCCTCTACCTGTATAAACAAGGAATTATCTACATCACTATCTGTATAAACATGGAAATATCTACACTGCCATCTGTATAAACATGGAAATAACTACACAGCTGTCTCCATAAACATGGAAATACCAACACTGCTATCTGTATAAACATGGAAATATCTACACTGCCAACGGTATAAACATGGAAATATCTACACTGCCATCTGTATACACATGGAAATACCTACACTGCTATCTGTATAAGCATGGAAATATCTACACCGCTTTCTCTATAAACATGGAAATACCTATACCGCAATCTGTATAAACATGGAAATATCTACACCGTTATCTGTGTAAACATGGAAATATCTACACCGCTATATGTATAAACATGTTAATATCTACACCGCAATCTTTATAAACATGGAAATATCTGCAACGCTATCTGTAAAAACATGGAAATATCTACAACAATGTCTGTGTAAACATGGAAATATCTACACAGCTATCTGTGTAAACATGGAAATATGTACACCGCAATCTGTGCAAATATCAAAATATCTACACCGCTATCTCTGTAAACATGGAAATATCTACCCCGTTATCTGTATAAACATGGAAATATCTAAACCGCTATCTGTATAAACATGGAAATATCTACACCGCTATCTGTATAAACATGGAAATATCTACACCGCTATCTGTAAAAATATGGAAATATCTACACCGTAATCGCTATAAACATGGAAATATCTACACCGCTGGCAGTGTAAACATGGAAATATCTACATGGCTATCTCTGTAAGCATGGAAATATCTACACTGCCATCTGTATAAACATGGAAATACCTACAAAGTCAATGGCATAAATATGGAAATATCTACACTATCTGTATAAATATGGAAATATCTACACCGCTATCTGTATAAACATGGAAATATCTACACCGCTATCTTTATAAACATGGAAATATCTACACCGCTATCTGTATAAACATGGGAATACCTACAACAATATCTGTGTAAACATGGAAATATCTACACAGCTATCTGTTTAAACATGGAAATATGTACACCACTATATGTGTAAAGATGAAAGTATGTACACCGCAATCTGTGCAAATATCAAAATATCTACACCGCTATCTCTGTAAACATGGAAATGTCTACCCCGTTATCTGTATAAGCATGGAAATGTCTACACCACTAATTGTATAAACATGGAAACATCTACACCAGTATCTGTATAAACATGGAAATACCTACACTGCCATCTGTATAAACATGGAAATATCTACAGCGCTGTCTGTATAAACATGGAAATATCTACAACGCTATCTTTATAAACATGGAAATATCTACACAGCTATCTGTATAAACATGGGAATATCTACAACAATATCTGTGTAAACATGGAAATATCTACACAGCTGTCTGTGAAAACATGAAAATATGTACACCACTATCTGTGTAAGGATGAAAATATGTACACCGCAATCTGTGCAAATATCAAAATATCTACTACGCTATCTCTGTCAACATGGAAATATCTACCCCGTTATCTGTATAAACATCAAAATATCTACACCGCTATCTGCGTAAACATGAAAATATCTACACCTCGATCTGCATAAACACGGAAACGTCTACACCGCTATCTGAATAAACATGGAAATATCTACACTGCTATGTTTATAAACATGGAAATATCTACACCGCTATCTCTATAAATATTGGAATATCTACAACGCTATCTCTATAAACATGGAAATGCCTACACAGCTATCTGTAAAAACATGGAAATATCTACATGTCTATCTCTCTAAACATGGAAATATCTACACCGCCATCTGTATAAACATGGAAATACCTACACAGTCATCTGTATAAACAAGGAAACACCTACACCACTATCTGTATAAACATGGAAATATCTTCACTGCCATCTGTATAAACATGGAAATATCTACACCGCTATCTGTATACACATGGAAATATCTACACAGCTATCTCTATATACATGGAAATACCTACACTGCTATCTGTATAAACTTAGAAATAGCGACACCGCTATCTGGATAAACATGGAAATACCTACACAGCCATCAGTGAAAACATGAAAATATCTACACAGTCATCTGTACAAACTAGGAAATATCTATAACTCCATCTGTGTAAACATGGAAATACCTACACTGCCATCTGTATACACATGGAAATATCTACACAGCCATCTGTATAAACATGGAAATAACTACACCGCTATCTCTATAAGCATAGAAATACCTACACCGCAATCTGTATAAACATGGAAATAGCCACACCGCTATCTGTATAAACACGGAAATACCTACACTGCCATCTATAAAAACATGAAAATATCTACAGAGTCATCTGTATAAACATGGAAATATCTACACCTCCATCTGTATAAACATGGAAATATCTACACTGACATCTGTATACACATGGACATATCTACACAGCCATCTGTATAAACATGGAAATATCTACACCGCTATCTGTATAAACATGCAAAAACCTACACCGTTTTCTGTATAAACATGGAAATATATACACTGCCATCTGCATAAACATGGAAATATCTACACCGCTATCTGCATAAACATGGAAATATCTACACAGCTATCTCTATAAACATGGAAATACCTACACTGCTATCTGTATAAACATGGAAATAGCCTCACCGCTATCTGTATAAACATGGAAATACCTACACCGCCATCTATAAAAACATGAAAATATCTACAGATTCATCTGTATAAACTTGGAAAGATCTACACCTCCATCTGTATAAACATGGAAATATCTATGCTGCCATCTGTATACACATGGAAATATCTACACAGCCATCTGTATAAATATGAAAATATCTACACCGCTATCTCTGTAAACATGCGAAAACCTGCACCGTTATCTGTATAAACATGGAAAAATCTACACAGCTATCTGTATAAACATGGAAATATGTCCACCGCTATCTGTATAAACATGGAAATATCTCCACCGCTATCTGTATAAACATGGAAATATCTCCACCGCTATCTGTATAGACATGGAAACATCTACACCACTATCTGCATAAACTTGGAAATATCTACACCGCTATCTGTATAAACCTGGAAATAACTACACTGCCATCTCTATACACTTGGAAATGTCTACACTGCCATCTGTATAAACATGGAAATATCTACACTGCTATCTCTATAAACATGAAAATACCTACACAGCTATCTGTATAAACAAGGAAATATCTACACTGCTATCTGTAGAACCATGGAAATATCTACACCTCTATCTGTATAAACTTGGAAATAACTACACCTCCATCTGTATAAACATGGAAATACCTACACTGCCATCTGTATACACATGTATATATCTACACTGCCATGTGTATAAACATGGAAATATCTACCCCGTTATCTCTATAAACATGGAAGTTCCTACATCTCTATCTGTATAAACATGGAAGTATCTACATGGCTATCTGTATAAACATGGAAATATCAACAATGCCATCTGTATAATAATGGAAATACATACACAGTCATCTGTATAAACATGGTAATATCTACACCACCGTCTGTATAAACATGGAAATATCTACACTGCGATCTGTATAAACATGGAAATATCTACCAATCCATCTATATAAACATGGAAATATCTACACCGCTATCTGTATGAACATGGAAATAGCCACACCGAAATCTGTATAAACATGGAAATATATACACCACCATCTGTAAAAACATGGAAATATCTAAACGGTCATCTGTATAAACATGGAAATATCCACACTGCCATCTGTATACACATGGACATATCTACACCGCCAATTGTATAAACATGGAAATATCTACACCGCCATCTCAATAAACACAGAAATATCTACTCTGCCATCTGTAGAAATTTGGAAATATCTACACCGACATCAGCATAAACATGGAAATACCTACACCTCTACCTGTGTAAACATGGAAATATCTACACAGCTATCTGTATAAATATGGTAGTATCTACACCACTATCTGTATGAACATGGAAATATCTACATGGCTATCTGTATAAACATGGAAATGTCTACACTGCTATCTGTATAAACATGGAAATAACTACATGGCCATCTCTATAAACATGGAAATATCTACACCGCCATCTGTACAAACATGGAAATATCTACACCGCCATCTGTACAAACATGGAAATATCTACACCGCTTTCTGTATAAACATGGAAATATCCACATCGCCATCTGTATAAACATGGAAATATCTACACAGCTATCTCTATAAACATGGAAATATCTACAGAGCTATCTGTTAACATGGAAATAGCCACACCGCTATCTGTATAAACATGGAAATATCTACACCGGTATCATTATAAACTTGGAAATATCCCCACCGCTATCTGTATAAACATGGAAATATCTACAACACTATATGTGTAAACATGGAAATATCTCCACCGCTATCTCTATAAACATGGAAATATCTACACCGCTGTCTTTATAAACGTGGAAATATCTACATCGTTATCTGTATAAACATGGAAATATCTACAACATTATCTGGGTAAACATGGAAATATCTACACAGGTATCTGTGTAAACATGTAAATATGTACACCGCTATCTGTGTAAAGATGGAAATATCTACACCGCAATTTGTGCAAATATGGAAATATCTACACCGACATCTCTGTAAACATGGAATTGTCTACACCGCTACCTGTATAAACATGGAAATATCTACACCGCTATCTTCATAAACTTGGAAATATCAACAACGCCATCTGCATAAACATGGAAATACATCCACCGCTATCTGTATAAACATACAAATATCTACACCGCTTTCTCTATAAACATGGAAATGTCTACACTGCTATCTGTATAAACATGGAAATATTTACATGGCTATCTCTATAAACATGGAAATATCTACACCGCCATCTGTATAAACATGGAAAAACTGACAGAGTCATCTGTATAAACATGGAAAAATCTACAGCACTATCTGTAAAAACATGGAAATATCTACACTGCCATCTGTCTAAACATGGAAATATCTACACAGCCATCTATATAATCATGGAAATATCTACAAAGCCATCTCTATAAACATGGAAATATCTACACAGCTATCTGTACAAACATGGAAATAGTCACACCGCTATCTGTATAAACAAGGAAATATCTACACCGCCATCTGTAAAAACATGGAAATATCTACACAGTCATCTGTATAAACATGGAAATATCTGCACCTCCATGTGTATAAACATGGAAATATCTACACTGTCATCTGTATACACATGGAAATATCTACACAGCCATCTGTGTAAACATGGATATATATACACTGCTATCTCCATAAACATGGAAATACCTACACAGCAATCTGTATAAACATGGAAATATCTACACCGTTATCTGTATAAACATGGAAATATCTACACCGCTATCTGTAAAAATATGGAAATATCTACACCGCTATCTCTATAAACATGGAAATATCTACACCGCCATCTGTATAAACATGGAAATACCTACACAGTCAATTACATAAACATGGAAATATCTACACCACTATCTCTATTAACATGGAAATACTTACACCGCAATCTGTATAAACATGGAAATATCTACATTGCTATCTCTATAAACATAGAAATATCTACACTGCAATCTGTATAAACATGGAAATATCTACATTGCCATCTGTATACACTTGCAAATAAGGACACCGCTATCTGTGAAAACATGGAAAAATCTACACCGCTATCTCTATAATCTTGGAAATACCTACACCGCAATCTGTATAAACATGAAAATATCTACACAGTCATCTGTATAAACATGGAAATATCTACACCGCTATCTATATAAACATGGAAATATCTACAAAGCTATCTCTATAAACATGGAAATATCTACACTGCTATCTGTATAAACATAGAAATAGCGACACCGCTATCTGTATAAACATGGAAATAACTACACCGCTATCTGTATAAGCATGGAAATATGTACACCGCTATCTCTATAAACATGGAGATACCTATACCGCAATCTGTATAAACATGGAAATATCTACACCGTTATCTGTATAAACATGGAAATATCTACAACGCTATCTGTATAAACATGGAAATATCTACAACAATGCCTGTGTAAACATGGAAATATCTACACAGCTATCTGTGTAAACATGGAAATATGTACACCGCAATCTTTGCAAATATCAAAATATCTACACCGCTATCTCTGTAAACATGGAAATATCTACCCCGTTATCTGTATAAACATGGAAATATCTAAATCTCTATCTGTATAAACATGGAAATATCTACAGCACGATCTGTATAAACATGGAAATGTCTACACCGCTATCTGTATAAACATGGAAATATGTACACTGCTAGCTATATAAACATGGTAATATCTACACCGCTATCTCTATAAATATTGAAATACCTACAACGTTATCTCAATAAACATGTAAATGCCTACACCGCTATTTTATAAACATGGATATATCTACATGTTTATCTCTATAAACATGGAAATATCTACACTGCCATCTGTATAAACATGGAAATACCTACACAGTCATCTGTATAAACATGGAAAAATCTACACCACTATCTGTATAAACATGGAAACATCTACACTGCCTTCTGTCTAAACATGGAAACATCTACACAGCCATCTGTATAAACATGGAAATATCTACACAGCCATCTCTATAAACATGGAAATATCTACACAGGTATCTGTATAAACATGGAAATATCCACACCGATATCTGTATAAATATGGAAATATCTACACCGCCATCTGTAAAAACATGGAAATATGTACACAGTCATCTGTAAAAACATGGAAATATCTACATCTCCCTGTGTATAAACATGGAAATATCTACATCTCCATCTGTATACACATGGAAATATCTACACAGCCATCTGTATAAACATGGAAATATCTAGACCGCTATCTCCATAAACATGGAAATAACTACAGCGCAATCTGTATAAACATGGAAAGATCTGCACCGCTATCTGTATAAACATGGAAATATCTACACCTCTATCTTTAAAAATATGGAAATATCTACACTGCTCTCGCTATAAACATGGAAATATTTATACTGCTGGCAGTATAAACATGGAAATACCTACATGGC
This sequence comes from Pan paniscus, assembly GCF_029289425.2. Lineage (NCBI taxonomy): Eukaryota > Metazoa > Chordata > Mammalia > Primates > Hominidae > Pan > Pan paniscus. Next base: position 121,766,752 of record NC_073255.2, read on the forward strand.
TATCTCTATAAACGTGGAAATATCTACACTGCCATCTGTATAAACATGGAAATATCTACACAGTCAATTGCATAAAGATGGAAATATCTACAACACTATCTGTATAAATATGGAAATATCTACACCGCTATCTGTATAAACATGGAAAAATCTACACCGCTATCTGTATGAACATGGAAATACCTACCCCCCTATCTGTATAAACATGGAATTATCTACACCGCTATCTCTATAAACATAGAAATATCTAAAACGCCATCTCTATAAACATGGAAATATCCACACCCCCATCAGCAAAAACATGGAAATAACTACACCGCCATCTGTTTAAACATGGAAATATCTACACCGCCATCTCTATAAACATAGAAACATCTACACTGTCATCTCCAGAAAGATGGAAATACCTACACAGAGATCTGCATAAACATGGAAATATCTACTCCTCTACCTGTATAAACAAGGAATTATCTACATCACTATCTGTATAAACATGGAAATATCTACACTGCCATCTGTATAAACATGGAAATAACTACACAGCTGTCTCCATAAACATGGAAATACCAACACTGCTATCTGTATAAACATGGAAATATCTACACTGCCAACGGTATAAACATGGAAATATCTACACTGCCATCTGTATACACATGGAAATACCTACACTGCTATCTGTATAAGCATGGAAATATCTACACCGCTTTCTCTATAAACATGGAAATACCTATACCGCAATCTGTATAAACATGGAAATATCTACACCGTTATCTGTGTAAACATGGAAATATCTACACCGCTATATGTATAAACATGTTAATATCTACACCGCAATCTTTATAAACATGGAAATATCTGCAACGCTATCTGTAAAAACATGGAAATATCTACAACAATGTCTGTGTAAACATGGAAATATCTACACAGCTATCTGTGTAAACATGGAAATATGTACACCGCAATCTGTGCAAATATCAAAATATCTACACCGCTATCTCTGTAAACATGGAAATATCTACCCCGTTATCTGTATAAACATGGAAATATCTAAACCGCTATCTGTATAAACATGGAAATATCTACACCGCTATCTGTATAAACATGGAAATATCTACACCGCTATCTGTAAAAATATGGAAATATCTACACCGTAATCGCTATAAACATGGAAATATCTACACCGCTGGCAGTGTAAACATGGAAATATCTACATGGCTATCTCTGTAAGCATGGAAATATCTACACTGCCATCTGTATAAACATGGAAATACCTACAAAGTCAATGGCATAAATATGGAAATATCTACACTATCTGTATAAATATGGAAATATCTACACCGCTATCTGTATAAACATGGAAATATCTACACCGCTATCTTTATAAACATGGAAATATCTACACCGCTATCTGTATAAACATGGGAATACCTACAACAATATCTGTGTAAACATGGAAATATCTACACAGCTATCTGTTTAAACATGGAAATATGTACACCACTATATGTGTAAAGATGAAAGTATGTACACCGCAATCTGTGCAAATATCAAAATATCTACACCGCTATCTCTGTAAACATGGAAATGTCTACCCCGTTATCTGTATAAGCATGGAAATGTCTACACCACTAATTGTATAAACATGGAAACATCTACACCAGTATCTGTATAAACATGGAAATACCTACACTGCCATCTGTATAAACATGGAAATATCTACAGCGCTGTCTGTATAAACATGGAAATATCTACAACGCTATCTTTATAAACATGGAAATATCTACACAGCTATCTGTATAAACATGGGAATATCTACAACAATATCTGTGTAAACATGGAAATATCTACACAGCTGTCTGTGAAAACATGAAAATATGTACACCACTATCTGTGTAAGGATGAAAATATGTACACCGCAATCTGTGCAAATATCAAAATATCTACTACGCTATCTCTGTCAACATGGAAATATCTACCCCGTTATCTGTATAAACATCAAAATATCTACACCGCTATCTGCGTAAACATGAAAATATCTACACCTCGATCTGCATAAACACGGAAACGTCTACACCGCTATCTGAATAAACATGGAAATATCTACACTGCTATGTTTATAAACATGGAAATATCTACACCGCTATCTCTATAAATATTGGAATATCTACAACGCTATCTCTATAAACATGGAAATGCCTACACAGCTATCTGTAAAAACATGGAAATATCTACATGTCTATCTCTCTAAACATGGAAATATCTACACCGCCATCTGTATAAACATGGAAATACCTACACAGTCATCTGTATAAACAAGGAAACACCTACACCACTATCTGTATAAACATGGAAATATCTTCACTGCCATCTGTATAAACATGGAAATATCTACACCGCTATCTGTATACACATGGAAATATCTACACAGCTATCTCTATATACATGGAAATACCTACACTGCTATCTGTATAAACTTAGAAATAGCGACACCGCTATCTGGATAAACATGGAAATACCTACACAGCCATCAGTGAAAACATGAAAATATCTACACAGTCATCTGTACAAACTAGGAAATATCTATAACTCCATCTGTGTAAACATGGAAATACCTACACTGCCATCTGTATACACATGGAAATATCTACACAGCCATCTGTATAAACATGGAAATAACTACACCGCTATCTCTATAAGCATAGAAATAACTACACCGCAATCTGTATAAACATGGAAATAGCCACACCGCTATCTGTATAAACACGGAAATACCTACACTGCCATCTATAAAAACATGAAAATATCTACAGAGTCATCTGTATAAACATGGAAATATCTACACCTCCATCTGTATAAACATGGAAATATCTACACTGACATCTGTATACACATGGACATATCTACACAGCCATCTGTATAAACATGGAAATATCTACACCGCTATCTGTATAAACATGCAAAAACCTACACCGTTTTCTGTATAAACATGGAAATATATACACTGCCATCTGCATAAACATGGAAATATCTACACCGCTATCTGCATAAACATGGAAATATCTACACAGCTATCTCTATAAACATGGAAATACCTACACTGCTATCTGTATAAACATGGAAATAGCCTCACCGCTATCTGTATAAACATGGAAATACCTACACCGCCATCTATAAAAACATGAAAATATCTACAGATTCATCTGTATAAACTTGGAAAGATCTACACCTCCATCTGTATAAACATGGAAATATCTATGCTGCCATCTGTATACACATGGAAATATCTACACAGCCATCTGTATAAATATGAAAATATCTACACCGCTATCTCTGTAAACATGCGAAAACCTGCACCGTTATCTGTATAAACATGGAAAAATCTACACAGCTATCTGTATAAACTTGGAAATATGTCCACCGCTATCTGTATAAACATGGAAATATCTCCACCGCTATCTGTATAAACATGGAAATATCTACATCGCTATCTGTATAAACATGGAAATATCTCCACAGCTATCTCTATAAACATGGAAATATCTACACCGCTATCTTTACAAACATGGAAATATCTACACCGCTATCTGTATAAAGATGGAAATATCTACAACACTATCTGTGTATACATGGGAATGTCTTCACAGCTATCTGTGTAAACATGGAAATATGTACACCGCTATCTGTGTAAAGATGGAAATATCTACACCGCAATATGCGCAAATATGGAAATATGTACACCACTATCTGTATAAACATGGAAATATCTACACTGCCATCTGTATAAACATGGAAATATCTTCACTGCCATCTCTAAACACATGGAAATACCTACACCGCTATGTGTATAAGCATGGAAATATCTACACCACTATCTTCATAAACATGGAAATATCTACACCGCTATCTGTGTAAACATGGAAATATGTACACCGCTATCTGTGAAAGATGAAAACATATACACCGCAATCTTTGCAAATATCAAAATATCTACACCGCTATCTCTGTAAACATGGAAATATCTACCCCGTTATGAGGATAAACATGGAAATATCTACACCACTATCTCTATAAACATGGAAATATCTACACCACGATCTGTATAAACATGGAAACGTCTACACCGCTACCTGTATATACATGGAAATATCTACACCGCTATCTGTATAAACTTGGAAATATCTACTCTGCTATCTCTATAAATATTGAAATACCTACAACGCTATCTCTATAAACATGGAAATGCCTACACCGCTATCTTAATAAACTTGGAAATATCTACATGGCTATCTCTATAAACATGGAAATATCTACACCGCCATCTGTATAAACATGGAAATAACTACACAGTCATCTGTATAAACATGGAAATATCTACACTGCCATCTGTATAAACATGGAAATATCTACACCGCTATCTGTATAAACATGGAAATATCTACACAGCTATCTCTATAAACATGGAAATAGCTACACTGCTATCTGTATAAACATAGAAATAGTGACACCGCTATCTGTATAAACATGGAAATATCTACACAGCCATCTGTAAAAACATGAAGATATCTACACAGTCATCTGTATAAACTTGGAAATATCTACACCTCCATCTGTATAAACATGGAAATATCTAAACTGCCATCTGTATACACATGGAAATATCTACACAGCCATCTGTATAAACATGGAAATATGTACACTGCTATCTGTGTAAACATGGAAATATCTACACCGCTATCTTTATAAACTTGGAAATGTCTACACCGCCTTCTGTATAAACATGGATATATCTACACCGCTATCTGTATAAACATCGAAATACCAACACCGTTATCTGTATAAACATTGAAATATCTACACCGCTATCTGAATAAAGATCAAAATATCTAAAACGCTATCTGTGTAAACATGGAAATATCTACACAGCTATCTGTGTAAACATAGAAATATCTACACAGGTATCTCTGCAAAGATGGAAATATCTACACTGCTATCTCTGTAAACATGGAAATATCTACACCGCTATCTGTATAAACATGGAAATACCTACACCGCTATCTGTATAAACATGGAAATACCAAAACGGCTATTTGTATAAACATGGAAATATCTACAACGCTATCTGAATAAATACGGAAATATCCTCACCACTATCTGTATAAACATGGAAAAACCTACACCGCCATATCTATACACATGGAAATACCTACAGTGCCATCTCTATACTCATGGAAATATCTACACGGCTATCTCTATATACATAGAACTATCTACATTGCAATCTGTATAAACATGGAAATATCTACACCGCCATCTCTATAAACTTGGAAATATCTACATCACTATCTGAATAAACATGGAAATATCTACACCGTTATCTGTATAAACATGGAAATATCTACACCGCTATCTGTATAAACATGGAAATATCTACAACGCTATCTCTATAAACACGGAAATATGTACAACGCTATCTGTATAAACATGGAAATATCTACAACTCTATCTGTGTAAACATGGAAATATCTACACAGTTATCTTTGTAAATTTGCAAATATCTACACAGCTATCTGTGAAAAGATCGAAATATCTACAGCGCAATCTGTGCAAAGATGGAAATATCTACTCCGCTATCTCTGTAAACATGGAAATATCTACACTGCTGTCTGTATCAACATGGAAATATCTACACCGTTATCTTTATAAACATGGAAATATCTACACTGTTATCTCTATAAACATGGAAATATCTACACCACCATCTGTATAAACATGGAAATATCTATCATGCCATCTGTATACACATAGAAATATCTACAACGCCATCTGTAGAAACGTGAAGTACCTACACCGCTGTCTCTATAAACATGGAAACACCTACACCGCCATCTCTATAAACATGGAAATATCTACACCGCAGTCTCTATAAACTTGGAAATATCTACACCACCAACTCTATAAACATGAAAAAATCTACACCACTATCTGTATAAACATCGAAATATCTACACTGTCGTCTGTATAAAGATGGAAATGTCTACACCGGGAGCAGAATAAACATGGAGATACCTACACCCCTATCTCTATAAACATGGAAATGTCTACACCACTATCTCTATAAACATGGAAATATCTTCACCACCATCTCTATAAACATGGAAATATCTACACCGCTATCTGTATAAACATGGAAACATCTACATCGCTATCTATATAAACATGGAAATATCTACACCGCTATCTATATAAATATGGAAATATCTACTCCGCTATCTTTGTAAACATGGAAATAACTACACCGCTATCTGTATAAACATGGAAATATCTACACCTCTATTTCTATAAACCTGAAAATATCTACACCGACATCTGTATAAACATGGAAATACCTACACAGTCATCTGTATAAACATGGAAATATCTACATCACTATCTGTATAAATATGGAAATATCTACACGGCCATCTGTATAAACATGGAAATACCTACACAGTCATCTCTATAAACATGGAAATATCTACACCGCTATTTGTATAAACATGGAAATATCTACACCGCTATCCCTATAAACATGGAAATATGAACACCGCTATCCGCATATACATGGAAATATCTTCACCGCTATCTGTATAAACATGGAAAGATCTATAGCGCTATCAGTATAAACATGGAAATACCTACACCGCTATCCTATAAACATGGAAATATCTAAACCGCTATCTCTATAAACATGGAAATATCTGCACCGCCATTCCATAAACTTGGAAATATCTACACCGCCATCTGTATACACATGGAAATATCCACACAGCGATCTGTATAAACATGGAAGTATCTAGATCGCTATATCTATAAACATGGAAATATCTACACCGCTAGCTGTATAAACGTGGAAATATCTACTTGGCTATCTTTAGAAACATGGAAATATCTACACCGCCAGCTGTATAAACATGGAAATATCTACACAGTCGATTGCATAAACATGAAATATCTACACCACTATCTGTATAAACATGGAAATATCTACACCGCTATCTTTATAAACATGGAAATACCTACACCGCTATCTGTACAAACGGGAATATCTACAACAATATCAGAGTAAACATGGAAATATTTACACAGGTATCTGTGTAAACATGGAAATATGTACACCACTATCTGTGTAAAGATGAAAATAAGTTCACCATAATCCGTACAAATATCAAAATATCTACTACGCTATCTCTGTAAACATGGAAATATCTACCCCGTTATCTGTATAAACATGGAAATAACTACACCGCTATCTGTATAAACATGGAAATATCTACACCGCTATCTCTATAAATGTTGAAATATCTACAACGCTATTTCTATAAACATGGAAATGCCTACACAGCTATCTGTATAAACATGGAAATATCTACCTGGCTATCTCTATAAACATGGAAATATCTACACCGCCATCTGTATAAACATGGAAATATCTAGATCGTTCTCTCTATAAACATGAAAATATCTACACTGACATTTGTATAAACATGGAAATAACTACACTGCCATCTGTATAAATATGGAAATATCTACACAGCCATCTGTATAAACATGGAAATATCTACACAGCCATGTCTATAAACATGGAAATATCTACACTGCTATCTGTATAAACATGGAAATAGCCACACCGCTATCTGTGTAAACATGAAAATATCTAAACCACCATCTGTAAAAACATGGAAATATCTACACAGCCATCTGTATAAACATGGAAATATCTACACCTCCATGTGTATAAACATGGAAATATCTACACTGCCATCTGTATACACATGGAAATATTCACACAGCCATCTGTATAAACATGGAAATATCTACACCGCTCTCTCTATAAACATGGAAATACCTACACCGCAATCTGTATAAACATGGAAATATCTACACCGCTATCTGTATAAACATGGAAATAGCTACACCGCTATCTGTGCAAATATGGAAATAACTACACGGCTATTTCTATAAACATGGAAATGTCAACACCGCTAGCTGTATAAACATGGAAATATCTACATGGCTATCTCTATAAACATGGAAATATCTACACCGCTATCTGTATAAACATGGAAATACCTACACAGTCATCTGCATAAATATGGATATATCTACACCACTATCTGAATAAACATGGAAATACCTACGCTGCCATCTCTATAAACATGGAAATATCTACACAGCCATCTCTATAAACATGGAAATATCTACACCGCCATCTGTAAAACATGGAAATATCTACACTGCCATCTGTATACATATAGAAATACCTACACAGCCATCTGTATAAACATGGAAATACCTACACCGCCATCTGTATAAACATGGAAATATCTACACCGCTATCTGTATAAACATGGAAATATCTACAACACTATCTGTGTAAACATGGAAATATCTACACAGCTGTCTGTGTAAACATGGAAATATGAACTCCCCTATCTGTGTAAAGATGGAAATATCTACACCGCAATCTGTGCAAATACTGAAATATCTACAGCTCTATCTCTGTAAACATGGCAATACCTACTCCGCTATCTGTATAAACATGGAAATATCTACACCGCTATCTCTATAAATATCGAAATGTCTACACCACTATCTGTATAAACATGGAAGTATCTACACCGCAATCTGTATAAACATGGAAATATCTACTCAGTCATCTGCATAAACATGGAAATATCTACACCTCCATCTGTATAAACATGGAAATATCAACACCGCCATCTGTATAAACATGGAAATACCTACACAGTCATCTGCATAAACATGGAAATATCTACACCGCTGTCTGTATAAACATGGAAATGCCTACACTGCCATCTGTATAAACATGGAAATATCTACACAAGCATCTCTATGAACACGGAAATACCTCCACTGCTATCTGTATAAACATGGAAGTAGCCACACCGCTGTCTGTATAAACAATGAAATATTTACACTGCCATGTGTAAAAATATGAAAATATCTACACAGTCATCTGTATAAACATGGAAATATCTACACCTCCATCTGTATAAACATGGAAATATCTACACTGCCATCAGTATACATAGGGAAATATCTACACAGCCATCTGTATAAACATGGAAATATCTACACCGCTATCTCTATAAACATGGAAATACCTACACCGCAAAGTTTATAAACATGGAAATATCTACACCGCTATCTGTATAAAGATGGAAATATCTACACCGCTTTCTTCATAAACTTTGAAATATCTACACCGCCATCTGTATAAACATGGATGTATATCCACCGCTATCTATATAAACATGGAAATACCTCCACCGCTATCGGTATAAACAGGGAAATATCTACAACATTATCTGTATAAACATGGACATATCTACACGGCTATTTCTATAAACACGGAAATACCTACACCACAATCTGTATAAACATGGAAATATCTACACCGCTATCTGTATAAACACGGAAATATATACACTGCAATCTGTATAAATATGGAAATATCTACACTTCTATCTCTATAAACATTGAAATGTCTACAACGCTATCTGTATAAACATGGAAATATCTACACCGCAATCTTTATGAACATGAAAATATCTATGCCGATATATAGAAACATGGAAATATCTACACCGATATCTGTATAAATATGGAAATATCTACACCGCTATCTTTATATACATGGAATTGTCTACACCACTATCTGTATAAACATGGAAATATCTACACCGCTATCTGTATAAACATGGAAATATCTACACCGCTTTCTGTATAAACATGGAAATATCCACAGTGCTATCTGTATAAACATGGAAACATCTACATGGCTATCTCTATAAACATGGAAATATATACACGGCCATCTGTATAAACATGGAAATACCTACACAGTCATGTGTATAAACATGGAAATTTCTACGCCTCTATTTCTATAAACCTGAAAATATCTACACCGACATCTGTATAAACATGGAAATACCTTCACAGTCATCCTTATAAACATGGAAATATCTACACCACTATCTGTATAAATATGGAAATATCTACACTGCCATCTGTACAAACATGGAAATACCTACACAGTCATCTCTATAAACATGGAAATATCTACACCGCTATTGGTATAAACATGGAAATATCTACACCGCTATCCCAATAAACATGGAAATATGAACACCGCTATCCGCATATACATGGAAATATCTTCACCGCTATCTGTATAAAAATATAATGATCTATAGCGCTATCACTATAAACATGGAAATACCTAAATCGCTATCCTATAAACATGGGAATATCTAAACCGCTATCTCTATAAACATGGAAATATCTACAACGGTATCTGTATAAACATGGAAATATCTAGACCGCCATCTGTAAAACATGGAAATATCTACACTGCCATCTGTATACATATAGAAATACCTACACAGCCATCTGTATAAACATGGAAATACCTACACCGCCATTTGTATAAACATGGAAATATCTACACCGCTATCTGTATAAACATAGAAATATCTACAACACTATCTGTGTAAACTTGGAAATATCTACACAGCTGTCTGTGTAAACATGGAAATATGTACTCCGCTATCTGTGTAAAGAGGGAAATATCTACACCGCAATCTGTGCAAATACTGAAATATCTACAGCTCTATCTCTGTAAACATGGCAATATCTACACCGCTATCTGTATAAACATGGAAATATCTTCACCGCTATCTCTATAAATATCGAAATGTCTACACCACTATCTGTATAAACATGGAAATATCTACACCGCAATCTGTATAAACATGGAAATATCTACACAGTCATCTGTATAAACATGGAAATATCTACACCTCCATCTGTATAAACATGGAAATATCTACACCGCCATCTGTATAAACATGGAAATACCTACACAGTCATCTGTATAAACATGGAAATATCTGCACCTCCATGTGTATAAACATGGAAATATCTACACTGCCATCTGTATACACATGGAAATATCTACACAGCCATCTGTGTAAACATGGATATATATACACTGTTATCTCCATAAACATGGAAATACCTACACAGCAATCTGTATAAACATGGAAATATCTACACCGTTATCTGTATAAACATGGAAATATCTACACCGCTATCTGTAAAAATGTGGAAATATCTACACCGCTATCTCTATAAACATGGAAATAACTACACCGCCATCTGTATAAACATGGAAATACCTACACAGTCAATTACATAAACATGGAAATATCTACACCACTATCTCTATTAACATGGAAATACTTACACCGCAATCTGTATAAACATGGAAATATCTACATTGCTATCTCTATAAACATAGAAATATCTACACTGCAATCTGTATAAACATGGAAATATCTACATTGCCATCTGTATACACTTGCAAATAAGGACACCGCTATCTGTGAAAACATGGAAAAATCTACACCGCTATCTCTATAATCTTGGAAATACCTACACCGCAATATGTATAAACATGAAAATATCTACACAGTCATCTGTATAAACATGGAAATATCTACACCGCTATCTATATAAACATGGAAATATGTACAAAGCTATCTCTATAAACATGGAAATATCTACACTGCTATCTGTATAAACATAGAAATAGCGACACCGCTATCTGTATAAACATGGAAATAACTACAACGCTATCTGTATAAGCATGGAAATATGTACACCGCTATCTCTATAAACATGGAGATTCCTATACCGCAATCTGTATAAACATGGAAATATCTACACCGTTATCTGTATAAACATGGAAATATCTACAACGCTATCTGTATAAACATGGAAATATCTTCAACAATGCCTGTGTAAACATGGAAATATCTACACAGCTATCTGTGTAAACATGGAAATATGTACACCGCAATCTTTGCAAATATCAAAATATCTACACCGCTATCTCTGTAAACATGGAAATATCTACCCCGTTATCTGTATAAACATGGAAATATCTAAATCGCTATCTGTATAAACATGGAAATATCTACAGCACGATATGTATAAACATGGAAATGTCTACACCGCTATCTGTATAAACATGGAAATATGTACACTGCTAGCTATATAAACATGGTAATATCTACACCGCTATCTCTATAAATATTGAAATACCTACAACGTTATCTCAATAAACATGTAAATGCCTACACCGCTATTTTATAAACATGGATATATCTACATGTTTATCTCTATAAACATGGAAATATCTACACTGCCATCTGTATAAACATGGAAATACCTACACAGTCATCTGTATAAACATGGAAAAATCTACACCACTATCTGTATAAACATGGAAATATCTACACTGCCTTCTGTCTAAACATGGAAATATCTACACAGCCATCTGTATAAACATGGAAATATCTACACAGCCATCTCTATAAACATGGAAATATCTACACAGGTATCTGTATAAACATGGAAATATCCACACCGATATCTGTATAAATATGGAAATATCTACACCGCCATCTGTAAAAACATGGAAATATGTACACAGTCATCTGTAAAAACATGGAAATATCTACATCTCCCTGTGTATAAACATGGAAATATCTACATCTCCATCTGTATACACATGGAAATATCTACACAGCCATCTGTATAAACATGGAAATATCTAGACCGCTATCTCCATAAACATGGAAATAACTGCAGCGCAATCTGTATAAACATGGAAATATCTACACCTCTATCTTTAAAAATATGGAAATATCTACACTGCTCTCGCTATAAACATTGAAATATTTATACTGCTGGCAGTATAAACATGGAAATACCTACATGGCTATCTCTATAAACATGGAAATATCTACACTGCCATCTGTATAAACATGGAAATATCTACACAGTCAATTGCATAAAGATGGAAATATCTACAACACTATCTGTATAAATATGGAAATATCTACACCGCTATCTGTATAAACATGGAAAAATCTACACCGCTATCTGTATGAACATGGAAATACCTACCTCCCTATCTGTATAAACATGGAATTATCTACACCGCTATCTCTATAAACATAGAAATATCTAAAACGCCATCTCTATAAACATGGAAATATCCACACCCCCATCAGCATAAACATGGAAATAACTACACCGCCATCTGTATAAACATGGAAATATCTACACCGCCATCTCTATAAACATAGAAACATCTACACTGTCATCTCCAGAAAGATGGAAATAACTACACAGAGATCTGCATAAACATGGAAATATCTACACCTCTACCTGTATAAACAAGGAATTATCTACATCACTATCTGTATAAACATGGAAATATCTACACTGCCATCTGTATAAACATGGAAATAACTACACAGCTGTCTCCATAAACATGGAAATACCAACACTGCTATCTGTATAAACATGGAAATATCTACACTGCCAACGGTATAAACATGGAAATATCTACACTGCCATCTGTATACACATGGAAATACCTACACTGCTATCTGTATAAGCATGGAAATATCTACACCGCTTTCTCTATAAACATGGAAATACCTATACCGCAATCTGTATAAACATGGAAATATCTACACCGTTATCTGTGTAAACATGGAAATATCTACACCGCTATATGTATAAACATGTTAATATCTACACCGCAATCTTTATAAACATGGAAATATCTGCAACGCTATCTGTAAAAACATGGAAATATCTACAAAAATGTCTGTGTAAACATGGAAATATCTACACCGCTATCTCTGTAAACATGGAAATATCTACCCCGTTATCTGTATAAACATGGAAATATCTAAACCGCTATCTGTATAAACATGGAAATATCTACACCGCTATCTGTATAAACATGGAAATATCTACACCGCTATCTGTAAAAATATGGAAATATCTACACCGTAATCGCTATAAACATGGAAATATCTACACCGCTGGCAGTGTAAACATGGAAATATCTACATGGCTATCTCTATAAGCATGGAAATATCTACACTGCCATCTGTATAAACATGGAAATACCTACAAAGTCAATGGCATAAATATGGAAATATCTACACTATCTGTATAAATATGGAAATATCTACACCGCTATCTGTATAAACATGGAAATATCTACACCGCTATCTTTATAAACATGGAAATATCTACACCGCTATCTGTATAAACATGGGAATACCTACAACAATATCTGTGTAAACATGGAAATATCTACACAGCTATCTGTTTAAACATGGAAATATGTACACCACTATATGTGTAAAGATGAAAGTATGTACACCGCAATCTGTGCAAATATCAAAATATCTACACCGCTATCTCTGTAAACATGGAAATGTCTACCCCGTTATCTGTATAAGCATGGAAATGTCTACACCACTAATTGTATAAACATGGAATCATCTACACCAGTATCTGTATAAACATGGAAATACCTACACTGCCATCTGTATAAACATGGAAATATCTACAGCGCTGTCTGTATAAACATGGAAATATCTACAACGCTATCTTTATAAACATGGAAATATCTACACAGCTATCTGTATAAACATGGGAATATCTACAACAATATCTGTGTAAACATGGAAATATCTACACAGCTGTCTGTGAAAACATGAAAATATGTACACCACTATCTGTGTAAGGATGAAAATATGTACACCGCAATCTGTGCAAATATCAAAATATCTACTACGCTATCTCTGTCAACATGGAAATATCTACCCCGTTATCTGTATAAACATCAAAATATCTACACCGCTATCTGCGTAAACATGAAAATATCTACACCTCGATCTGCATAAACACGGAAACGTCTACACCGCTATCTGAATAAACATGGAAATATCTACACTGCTATGTTTATAAACATGGAAATATCTACACCGCTATCTCTATAAATATTGGAATATCTACAACGCTATCTCTATAAACATGGAAATGCCTACACAGCTATCTGTAAAAACATGGAAATATCTACATGTCTATCTCTATAAACATGGAAATATCTACACCGCCATCTGTATAAACATGGAAATACCTACACAGTCATCTGTATAAACAAGGAAACACCTACACCACTATCTGTATAAACATGGAAATATCTTCACTGCCATCTGTATAAACATGGAAATATCTACACCGCTATCTGTATACACATGGAAATATCTACACAGCTATCTCTATATACATGGAAATACCTACACTGCTATCTGTATAAACTTAGAAATAGCGACACCGCTATCTGGATAAACATGGAAATACCTACACAGCCATCAGTGAAAACATGAAAATATCTGCACGGTCATCTGTACAAACTAGGAAATATCTATAACTCCATCTGTGTAAACATGGAAATACCTACACTGCCATCTGTAAACACATGGAAATATCTACACAGCCATCTGTATAAACATGGAAATAACTACACCGCTATCTCTATAAGCATAGAAATACCTACACCGCAATCTGTATAAACATGGAAATAGCCACACCGCTATCTGTATAAACACGGAAATACCTACACTGCCATCTATAAAAACATGAAAATATCTACAGAGTCATCTGTATAAACATGGAAATATCTACACCTCCATCTGTATAAACATGGAAATATCTACACTGACATCTGTATACACATGGACATATCTACACAGCCATCTGTATAAACATGGAAATATCTACACCGCTATCTGTATAAACATGCAAAAACCTACACCGTTTTCTGTATAAACATGGAAATATATACACTGCCATCTGCATAAACATGGAAATATCTACACCGCTATCTGCATAAACATGGAAATATCTACACAGCTATCTCTATAAACATGGAAATACCTACACTGCTATCTGTATAAACATGGAAATAGCCTCACCGCTATCTGTATAAACATGGAAATACCTACAACGCCATCTATAAAAACATGAAAATATCTACAGATTCATCTGTATAAACTTGGAAAGATCTACACCTCCATCTGTATAAACATGGAAATATCTACGCTGCCATCTCTATACACATGGAAATATCTACACAGCCATCTGTATAAATATGAAAATATCTACACCGCTATCTCTGTAAACATGCGAAAACCTGCACCGTTATCTGTATAAACATGGAAAAATCTACACAGCTATCTGTATAAACATGGAAATATGTCCACAGATATCTGTATAAACATGGAAATATCTCCACCGCTATCTGTATAAACATGGAAATATCTACATCGCTATCTGTATAAACATGGAAATATCTCCACAGCTATCTCTATAAACATGGAAATATCTACACCGCTATCTTTACAAACATGGAAATATCTACACCGCTATCTGTATAAAGATGGAAATATCTACAACACTATCTGTGTATACATGGGAATGTCTTCACAGCTATCTGTGTAAACATGGAAATATGTACACCGCTATCTGTGTAAAGATGGAAATATCTACACCGCAATATGCGCAAATATGGAAATATGTACACCACTATCTGTATAAACAAGGAAATATCTACACTGCCATCTGTATAAACATGGAAATATCTTCACTGCCATCTCTAAACACATGGAAATACCTACACCGCTATGTGTATAAGCATGGAAATATCTACACCACTATCTTCATAAACATGGAAATATCTACACCGCTATCTGTGTAAACATGGAAATATGTACACCGCTATCTGTGAAAGATGAAAACATGTACACCGCAATCTTTGCAAATATCAAAATATCTACACCGCTATCTCTGTAAACATGGAAATATCTACCCCGTTATGAGGATAAACATGGAAATATCTACACCACGATCTGTATAAACATGGAAACGTCTACACCGCTACCTGTATATACATGGAAATATCTACACCGCTATCTGTATAAACTTGGAAATATCTACTCTGCTATCTCTATAAATATTGAAATACCTACAACGCTATCTCTATAAACATGGAAATGCCTACACCGCTATCTTAATAAACTTGGAAATATCTACATGGCTATCTCTATAAACATGGAAATATCTACACCGCCATCTGTATAAACATGGAAATAACTACACAGTCATCTGTATAAACATGGAAATATCTACACTGCCATCTGTATAAACATGGAAATATCTACACCGCTATCTGTATAAACATGGAAATATCTACACAGCTATCTCTATAAACATGGAAATAGCTACACTGCTATCTGTATAAACATAGAAATAGTGACACCGCTATCTGTATAAACATGGAAATATCTACACAGCCATCTGTAAAAACATGAAGATATCTACACAGTCATCTGTATAAACTTGGAAATATCTACACCTCCATCTGTATAAACATGGAAATATCTAAACTGCCATCTGTATACACATGGAAATATCTACACAGCCATCTGTATAAACATGGAAATATGTACACTGCTATCTGTGTAAACATGGAAATATCTACACCGCTATCTTTATAAACTTGGAAATGTCTACACCGCCTTCTGTATAAACATGGATATATCTACACCGCTATCTGTATAAACATCGAAATACCAACACCGTTATCTGTATAAACATTGAAATATCTACACCGCTATCTGAATAAAGATCAAAATATCTAAAACGCTATCTGTGTAAACATGGAAATATCTACACAGCTATCTGTGTAAACATAGAAATATCTACACAGGTATCTCTGCAAAGATGGAAATATCTACACTGCTATCTCTGTAAACATGGAAATATCTACACCGCTATCTGTATAAACATGGAAATACGTACACCGCTATCTGTATAAACATGGAAATACCAAAACGGCTATTTGTATAAACATGGAAATATCTACAACGCTATCTGAATAAATACGGAAATATCCTCACCACTATCTGTATAAACATGGAAAAACCTACACCGCCATATCTATACACATGGAAATACCTACAGTGCCATCTCTATACTCATGGAAATATCTACACCGCTATCTCTATATACATAGAAATATCTACATTGCAATCTGTATAAACATGGAAATATCTACACCGCCATCTCTATAAACTTGGAAATATCTACATCACTATCTGAATAAACATGGAAATATCTACACCGTTATCTGTATAAACATGGAAATATCTACACCGCTATCTGTATAAACATGGAAATATCTACAACGCTATCTCTATAAACACGGAAATATGTACAACGCTATCTGTATAAACATGGAAATATCTACAACTCTATCTGTGTAAACATGGAAATATCTACACAGTTATCTTTGTAAATTTGCAAATATCTACACAGCTATCTGTGAAAAGATCGAAATATCTACAGCGCAATCTGTGCAAAGATGGAAATATCTACTCCGCTATCTCTGTAAACATGGAAATATCTACACTGCTGTCTGTATCAACATGGAAATATCTACACCGTTATCTTTATAAACATGGAAATATCTACACTGTTATCTCTATAAACATGGAAATATCTACACCGCCATCTGTATAAACATGGAAATATCTATCATGCCATCTGTATACACATAGAAATATCTACAACGCCATCTGTAGAAACGTGAAGTACCTACACCGCTGTCTCTATAAACATGGAAACACCTACACCGCCATCTCTATAAACATGGAAATATCTACACCGCAGTCTCTATAAACTTGGAAATATCTACACCACCAACTCTATAAACATGAAAAAATCTACACCACTATCTGTATAAACATCGAAATATCTACACTGTCGTCTGTATAAAGATGGAAATGTCTACACCGGGAGCAGAATAAACATGGAGATATCTACACCCATATCTCTATAAACATGGAAATGTCTACACCACTATCTCTATAAACATGGAAATATCTTCACCACCATCTCTATAAACATGGAAATATCTACACCGCTATCTGTATAAACATGGAAATATGTACACTGCTAGCTATATAAACATGGTAATATCTACACCGCTATCTCTATAAATATTGAAATACCTACAACGTTATCTCAATAAACATGTAAATGCCTACACCGCTATTTTATAAACATGGATATATCTACATGTTTATCTCTATAAACATGGAAATATCTACACTGCCATCTGTATAAACATGGAAATACCTACACAGTCATCTGTATAAACATGGAAAAATCTACACCACTATCTGTATAAACATGGAAATATCTACACTGCCTTCTGTCTAAACATGGAAATATCTACACAGCCATCTGTATAAACATGGAAATATCTACACAGCCATCTCTATAAACATGGAAATATCTACACAGGTATCTGTATAAACATGGAAATATCCACACCGATATCTGTATAAATATGGAAATATCTACACCGCCATCTGTAAAAACATGGAAATATGTACACAGTCATCTGTAAAAACATGGAAATATCTACATCTCCCTGTGTATAAACATGGAAATATCTACATCTCCATCTGTATACACATGGAAATATCTACACAGCCATCTGTATAAACATGGAAATATCTAGACCGCTATCTCCATAAACATGGAAATAACTGCAGCGCAATCTGTATAAACATGGAAAGATCTGCACCGCTATCTGTATAAACATGGAAATATCTACACCTCTATCTTTAAAAATATGGAAATATCTACACTGCTCTCGCTATAAACATTGAAATATTTATACTGCTGGCAGAATAAACATGGAAATACCTACATGGCTATCTCTATAAACATGGAAATATCTACACTGCCATCTGTATAAACATGGAAATATCTACACAGTCAATTGCATAAAGATGGAAATATCTACAACTCTATCTGTATAAATATGGAAATATCTACACCGCTATCTGTATAAACATGGAAAAATCTACACCGCTATCTGTATGAACATGGAAATACCTACCCCCCTATCTGTATAAACATGGAATTATCTACACCGCTATCTCTATAAACATAGAAATATCTAAAACGCCATCTCTATAAACATGGAAATATCCACACCCCCATCAGCATAAACATGGAAATAACTACACCGCCATCTGTATAAACATGGAAATATCTACACCGCCATCTCTATAAACATAGAAACATCTACACTGTCATCTCCAGAAAGATGGAAATAACTACACAGAGATCTGCATAAACATGGAAATATCTACACCTCTACCTGTATAAACAAGGAATTATCTACATCACTATCTGTATAAACATGGAAATATCTACACTGCCATCTGTATAAACATGGAAATAACTACACAGCTGTCTCCATAAACATGGAAATACCAACACTGCTATCTGTATAAACATGGAAATATCTACACTGCCAACGGTATAAACATGGAAATATCTACACTGCCATCTGTATACACATGGAAATACCTACACTGCTATCTGTATAAGCATGGAAATATCTACACCGCTTTCTCTATAAACATGGAAATACCTATACCGCAATCTGTATAAACATGGAAATATCTACACCGTTATCTGTGTAAACATGGAAATATCTACACCGCTATATGTATAAACATGTTAATATCTACACCGCAATCTTTATAAACATGGAAATATCTGCAACGCTATCTGTAAAAACATGGAAATATCTACAACAATGTCTGTGTAAACATGGAAATATCTACACAGCTATCTGTGTAAACATGGAAATATGTACACCGCAATCTGTGCAAATATCAAAATATCTACACCGCTATCTCTGTAAACATGGAAATATCTACCCCGTTATCTGTATAAACATGGAAATATCTAAACCGCTATCTGTATAAACATGGAAATATCTACACCGCTATCTGTATAAACATGGAAATATCTACACCGCTATCTGTAAAAATATGGAAATATCTACACCGTAATCGCTATAAACATGGAAATATCTACACCGCT
The DNA here is from genome assembly GCF_029289425.2 of Pan paniscus. Lineage (NCBI taxonomy): Eukaryota > Metazoa > Chordata > Mammalia > Primates > Hominidae > Pan > Pan paniscus. Next base: position 121,787,659 of record NC_073255.2, read on the forward strand.
GGCAGTGTAAACATGGAAATATCTACATGGCTATCTCTATAAGCATGGAAATATCTACACTGCCATCTGTATAAACATGGAAATACCTACAAAGTCAATGGCATAAATATGGAAATATCTACACTATCTGTATAAATATGGAAATATCTACACCACTATCTGTATAAACATGGAAATATCTACACCGCTATCTTTATAAACATGGAAATATCTACACCGCTATCTGTATAAACATGGGAATACCTACAACAATATCTGTGTAAACATGGAAATATCTACACAGCTATCTGTTTAAACATGGAAATATGTACACCACTATATGTGTAAAGATGAAAGTATGTACACCGCAATCTGTGCAAATATCAAAATATCTACACCGCTATCTCTGTAAACATGGAAATGTCTACCCCGTTATCTGTATAAGCATGGAAATGTCTACACCACTAATTGTATAAACATGGAATCATCTACACCAGTATCTGTATAAACATGGAAATACCTACACTGCCATCTGTATAAACATGGAAATATCTACAGCGCTGTCTGTATAAACATGGAAATATCTACAACGCTATCTTTATAAACATGGAAATATCTACACAGCTATCTGTATAAACATGGGAATATCTACAACAATATCTGTGTAAACATGGAAATATCTACACAGCTGTCTGTGAAAACATGAAAATATGTACACCACTATCTGTGTAAGGATGAAAATATGTACACCGCAATCTGTGCAAATATCAAAATATCTACTACGCTATCTCTGTCAACATGGAAATATCTACCCCGTTATCTGTATAAACATCAAAATATCTACACCGCTATCTGCGTAAACATGAAAATATCTACACCTCGATCTGCATAAACACGGAAACGTCTACACCGCTATCTGAATAAACATGGAAATATCTACACTGCTATGTTTATAAACATGGAAATATCTACACCGCTATCTCTATAAATATTGGAATATCTACAACGCTATCTCTATAAACATGGAAATGCCTACACAGCTATCTGTAAAAACATGGAAATATCTACATGTCTATCTCTATAAACATGGAAATATCTACACCGCCATCTGTATAAACATGGAAATACCTACACAGTCATCTGTATAAACAAGGAAACACCTACACCACTATCTGTATAAACATGGAAATATCTTCACTGCCATCTGTATAAACATGGAAATATCTACACCGCTATCTGTATACACATGGAAATATCTACACAGCTATCTCTATATACATGGAAATACCTACACTGCTATCTGTATAAACTTAGAAATAGCGACACCGCTATCTGGATAAACATGGAAATACCTACACAGCCATCAGTGAAAACATGAAAATATCTACACGGTCATCTGTACAAACTAGGAAATATCTATAACTCCATCTGTGTAAACATGGAAATACCTACACTGCCATCTGTAAACACATGGAAATATCTACACAGCCATCTGTATAAACATGGAAATAACTACACCGCTATCTCTATAAGCATAGAAATACCTACACCGCAATCTGTATAAACATGGAAATAGCCACACCGCTATCTGTATAAACACGGAAATACCTACACTGCCATCTATAAAAACATGAAAATATCTACAGAGTCATCTGTATAAACATGGAAATATCTACACCTCCATCTGTATAAACATGGAAATATCTACACTGACATCTGTATACACATGGACATATCTACACAGCCATCTGTATAAACATGGAAATATCTACACCGCTATCTGTATAAACATGCAAAAACCTACACCGTTTTCTGTATAAACATGGAAATATATACACTGCCATCTGCATAAACATGGAAATATCTACACCGCTATCTGCATAAACATGGAAATATCTACACAGCTATCTCTATAAACATGGAAATACCTACACTGCTATCTGTATAAACATGGAAATAGCCTCACCGCTATCTGTATAAACATGGAAATACCTACACCGCCATCTATAAAAACATGAAAATATCTACAGATTCATCTGTATAAACTTGGAAAGATCTACACCTCCATCTGTATAAACATGGAAATATCTACGCTGCCATCTCTATACACATGGAAATATCTACACAGCCATCTGTATAAATATGAAAATATCTACACCGCTATCTCTGTAAACATGCGAAAACCTGCACCGTTATCTGTATAAACATGGAAAAATCTACACAGCTATCTGTATAAACATGGAAATATGTCCACAGATATCTGTATAAACATGGAAATATCTCCACCGCTATCTGTATAAACATGGAAATATCTACATCGCTATCTGTATAAACATGGAAATATCTCCACAGCTATCTCTATAAACATGGAAATATCTACACCGCTATCTTTACAAACATGGAAATATCTACACCGCTATCTGTATAAAGATGGAAATATCTACAACACTATCTGTGTATACATGGGAATGTCTTCACAGCTATCTGTGTAAACATGGAAATATGTACACCGCTATCTGTGTAAAGATGGAAATATCTACACCGCAATATGCGCAAATATGGAAATATGTACACCACTATCTGCATAAACAAGGAAATATCTACACTGCCATCTGTATAAACATGGAAATATCTTCACTGCCATCTCTAAACACATGGAAATACCTACACCGCTATGTGTATAAGCATGGAAATATCTACACCACTATCTTCATAAACATGGAAATATCTACACCGCTATCTGTGTAAACATGGAAATATGTACACCGCTATCTGTGAAAGATGAAAACATGTACACCGCAATCTTTGCAAATATCAAAATATCTACACCGCTATCTCTGTAAACATGGAAATATCTACCCCGTTATGAGGATAAACATGGAAATATCTACACCACTATCTCTATAAACATGGAAATATCTACACCACGATCTGTATAAACATGGAAACGTCTACACCGCTACCTGTATATACATGGAAATATCTACACCGCTATCTGTATAAACTTGGAAATATCTACTCTGCTATCTCTATAAATATTGAAATACCTACAACGCTATCTCTATAAACATGGAAATGCCTACACCGCTATCTTAATAAACTTGGAAATATCTACATGGCTATCTCTATAAACATGGAAATATCTACACCGCCATCTGTATAAACATGGAAATAACTACACAGTCATCTGTATAAACATGGAAATATCTACACTGCCATCTGTATAAACATGGAAATATCTACACCGCTATCTGTATAAACATGGAAATATCTACACAGCTATCTCTATAAACATGGAAATAGCTACACTGCTATCTGTATAAACATAGAAATAGTGACACCGCTATCTGTATAAACATGGAAATATCTACACAGCCATCTGTAAAAACATGAAGATATCTACACAGTCATCTGTATAAACTTGGAAATATCTACACCTCCATCTGTATAAACATGGAAATATCTAAACTGCCATCTGTATACACATGGAAATATCTACACAGCCATCTGTATAAACATGGAAATATGTACACTGCTATCTGTGTAAACATGGAAATATCTACACCGCTATCTTTATAAACTTGGAAATGTCTACACCGCCTTCTGTATAAACATGGATATATCTACACCGCTATCTGTATAAACATCGAAATACCAACACCGTTATCTGTATAAACATTGAAATATCTACACCGCTATCTGAATAAAGATCAAAATATCTAAAACGCTATCTGTGTAAACATGGAAATATCTACACAGCTATCTGTGTAAACATAGAAATATCTACACAGGTATCTCTGCAAAGATGGAAATATCTACACTGCTATCTCTGTAAACATGGAAATATCTACACCGCTATCTGTATAAACATGGAAATACGTACACCGCTATCTGTATAAACATGGAAATACCAAAACGGCTATTTGTATAAACATGGAAATATCTACAACGCTATCTGAATAAATACGGAAATATCCTCACCACTATCTGTATAAACATGGAAAAACCTACACCGCCATATCTATACACATGGAAATACCTACAGTGCCATCTCTATACTCATGGAAATATCTACACCGCTATCTCTATATACATAGAAATATCTACATTGCAATCTGTATAAACATGGAAATATCTACACCGCCATCTCTATAAACTTGGAAATATCTACATCACTATCTGAATAAACATGGAAATATCTACACCGTTATCTGTATAAACATGGAAATATCTACACCGCTATCTGTATAAACATGGAAATATCTACAATGCTATCTCTATAAACACGGAAATATGTACAACGCTATCTGTATAAACATGGAAATATCTACAACTCTATCTGTGTAAACATGGAAATATCTACACAGTTATCTTTGTAAATTTGCAAATATCTACACAGCTATCTGTGAAAAGATCGAAATATCTACAGCGCAATCTGTGCAAAGATGGAAATATCTACTCCGCTATCTCTGTAAACATGGAAATATCTACACTGCTGTCTGTATCAACATGGAAATATCTACACCGTTATCTTTATAAACATGGAAATATCTACACTGTTATCTCTATAAACATGGAAATATCTACACCGCCATCTGTATAAACATGGAAATATCTATCATGCCATCTGTATACACATAGAAATATCTACAACGCCATCTGTAGAAACGTGAAGTACCTACACCGCTGTCTCTATAAACATGGAAACACCTACACCGCCATCTCTATAAACATGGAAATATCTACACCGCAGTCTCTATAAACTTGGAAATATCTACACCACCAACTCTATAAACATGAAAAAATCTACACCACTATCTGTATAAACATCGAAATATCTACACTGTCGTCTGTATAAAGATGGAAATGTCTACACCGGGAGCAGAATAAACATGGAGATATCTACACCCCTATCTCTATAAACATGGAAATGTCTACACCACTATCTCTATAAACATGGAAATATCTTCACCACCATCTCTATAAACATGGAAATACCTACACCGCTATCTGTATAAACATGGAAATATGTACACTGCTAGCTATATAAACATGGTAATATCTACACCGCTATCTCTATAAATATTGAAATACCTACAACGTTATCTCAATAAACATGTAAATGCCTACACCGCTATTTTATAAACATGGATATATCTACATGTTTATCTCTATAAACATGGAAATATCTACACTGCCATCTGTATAAACATGGAAATACCTACACAGTCATCTGTATAAACATGGAAAAATCTACACCACTATCTGTATAAACATGGAAATATCTACACTGCCTTCTGTCTAAACATGGAAATATCTACACAGCCATCTGTATAAACATGGAAATATCTACACAGCCATCTCTATAAACATGGAAATATCTACACAGGTATCTGTATAAACATGGAAATATCCACACCGATATCTGTATAAATATGGAAATATCTACACCGCCATCTGTAAAAACATGGAAATATGTACACAGTCATCTGTAAAAACATGGAAATATCTACATCTCCCTGTGTATAAACATGGAAATATCTACATCTCCATCTGTATACACATGGAAATATCTACACAGCCATCTGTATAAACATGGAAATATCTAGACCGCTATCTCCATAAACATGGAAATAACTGCAGCGCAATCTGTATAAACATGGAAAGATCTGCACCGCTATCTGTATAAACATGGAAATATCTACACCTCTATCTTTAAAAATATGGAAATATCTACACTGCTCTCGCTATAAACATTGAAATATTTATACTGCTGGCAGTATAAACATGGAAATACCTACATGGCTATCTCTATAAACATGGAAATATCTACACTGCCATCTGTATAAACATGGAAATATCTACACAGTCAATTACATAAAGATGGAAATATCTACAACTCTATCTGTATAAATATGGAAATATCTACACCGCTATCTGTATAAACATGGAAAAATCTACACCGCTATCTGTATGAACATGGAAATACCTACCCCCCTATCTGTATAAACATGGAATTATCTACACCGCTATCTCTATAAACATAGAAATATCTAAAACGCCATCTCTATAAACATGGAAATATCCACACCCCCATCAGCATAAACATGGAAATAACTACACCGCCATCTGTATAAACATGGAAATATCTACACCGCCATCTCTATAAACATAGAAACATCTACACTGTCATCTCCAGAAAGATGGAAATAACTACACAGAGATCTGCATAAACATGGAAATATCTACACCTCTACCTGTATAAACAAGGAATTATCTACATCACTATCTGTATAAACATGGAAATATCTACACTGCCATCTGTATAAACATGGAAATAACTACACAGCTGTCTCCATAAACATGGAAATACCAACACTGCTATCTGTATAAACATGGAAATATCTACACTGCCAACGGTATAAACATGGAAATATCTACACTGCCATCTGTATACACATGGAAATACCTACACTGCTATCTGTATAAGCATGGAAATATCTACACCGCTTTCTCTATAAACATGGAAATACCTATACCGCAATCTGTATAAACATGGAAATATCTACACCGTTATCTGTGTAAACATGGAAATATCTACACCGCTATATGTATAAACATGTTAATATCTACACCGCAATCTTTATAAACATGGAAATATCTGCAACGCTATCTGTAAAAACATGGAAATATCTACAACAATGTCTGTGTAAACATGGAAATATCTACACAGCTATCTGTGTAAACATGGAAATATGTACACCGCAATCTGTGCAAATATCAAAATATCTACACCGCTATCTCTGTAAACATGGAAATATCTACCCCGTTATCTGTATAAACATGGAAATATCTAAACCGCTATCTGTATAAACATGGAAATATCTACACCGCTATCTGTATAAACATGGAAATATCTACACCGCTATCTGTAAAAATATGGAAATATCTACACCGTAATCGCTATAAACATGGAAATATCTACACCGCTGGCAGTGTAAACATGGAAATATCTACATGGCTATCTCTATAAGCATGGAAATATCTACACTGCCATCTGTATAAACATGGAAATACCTACAAAGTCAATGGCATAAATATGGAAATATCTACACTATCTGTATAAATATGGAAATATCTACACCACTATCTGTATAAACATGGAAATATCTACACCGCTATCTTTATAAACATGGAAATATCTACACCGCTATCTGTATAAACATGGGAATACCTACAACAATATCTGTGTAAACATGGAAATATCTACACAGCTATCTGTTTAAACATGGAAATATGTACACCACTATATGTGTAAAGATGAAAGTATGTACACCGCAATCTGTGCAAATATCAAAATATCTACACCGCTATCTCTGTAAACATGGAAATGTCTACCCCGTTATCTGTATAAGCATGGAAATGTCTACACCACTAATTGTATAAACATGGAATCATCTACACCAGTATCTGTATAAACATGGAAATACCTACACTGCCATCTGTATAAACATGGAAATATCTACAGCGCTGTCTGTATAAACATGGAAATATCTACAACGCTATCTTTATAAACATGGAAATATCTACACAGCTATCTGTATAAACATGGGAATATCTACAACAATATCTGTGTAAACATGGAAATATCTACACAGCTGTCTGTGAAAACATGAAAATATGTACACCACTATCTGTGTAAGGATGAAAATATGTACACCGCAATCTGTGCAAATATCAAAATATCTACTACGCTATCTCTGTCAACATGGAAATATATACCCCGTTATCTGTATAAACATCAAAATATCTACACCGCTATCTGCGTAAACATGAAAATATCTACACCTCGATCTGCATAAACACGGAAACGTCTACACCGCTATCTGAATAAACATGGAAATATCTACACTGCTATGTTTATAAACATGGAAATATCTACACCGCTATCTCTATAAATATTGGAATATCTACAACGCTATCTCTATAAACATGGAAATGCCTACACAGCTATCTGTAAAAACATGGAAATATCTACATGTCTATCTCTATAAACATGGAAATATCTACACCGCCATCTGTATAAACATGGAAATACCTACACAGTCATCTGTATAAACAAGGAAACACCTACACCACTATCTGTATAAACATGGAAATATCTTCACTGCCATCTGTATAAACATGGAAATATCTACACCGCTATCTGTATACACATGGAAATATCTACACAGCTATCTCTATATACATGGAAATACCTACACTGCTATCTGTATAAACTTAGAAATAGCGACACCGCTATCTGGATAAACATGGAAATACCTACACAGCCATCAGTGAAAACATGAAAATATCTACACGGTCATCTGTACAAACTAGGAAATATCTATAACTCCATCTGTGTAAACATGGAAATACCTACACTGCCATCTGTAAACACATGGAAATATCTACACAGCCATCTGTATAAACATGGAAATAACTACACCGCTATCTCTATAAGCATAGAAATAACTACACCGCAATCTGTATAAACATGGAAATAGCCACACCGCTATCTGTATAAACACGGAAATACCTACACTGCCATCTATAAAAACATGAAAATATCTACAGAGTCATCTGTATAAACATGGAAATATCTACACCTCCATCTGTATAAACATGGAAATATCTACACTGACATCTGTATACACATGGACATATCTACACAGCCATCTGTATAAACATGGAAATATCTACACCGCTATCTGTATAAACATGCAAAAACCTACACCGTTTTCTGTATAAACATGGAAATATATACACTGCCATCTGCATAAACATGGAAATATCTACACCGCTATCTGCATAAACATGGAAATATCTACACAGCTATCTCTATAAACATGGAAATACCTACACTGCTATCTGTATAAACATGGAAATAGCCTCACCGCTATCTGTATAAACATGGAAATACCTACACCGCCATCTATAAAAACATGAAAATATCTACAGATTCATCTGTATAAACTTGGAAAGATCTACACCTCCATCTGTATAAACATGGAAATATCTACGCTGCCATCTCTATACACATGGAAATATCTACACAGCCATCTGTATAAATATGAAAATATCTACACCGCTATCTCTGTAAACATGCGAAAACCTGCACCGTTATCTGTATAAACATGGAAAAATCTACACAGCTATCTGTATAAACATGGAAATATGTCCACAGATATCTGTATAAACATGGAAATATCTCCACCGCTATCTGTATAAACATGGAAATATCTACATCGCTATCTGTATAAACATGGAAATATCTCCACAGCTATCTCTATAAACATGGAAATATCTACACCGCTATCTTTACAAACATGGAAATATCTACACCGCTATCTGTATAAAGATGGAAATATCTACAACACTATCTGTGTATACATGGGAATGTCTTCACAGCTATCTGTGTAAACATGGAAATATGTACACCGCTATCTGTGTAAAGATGGAAATATCTACACCGCAATATGCGCAAATATGGAAATATGTACACCACTATCTGTATAAACAAGGAAATATCTACACTGCCATCTGTATAAACATGGAAATATCTTCACTGCCATCTCTAAACACATGGAAATACCTACACCGCTATGTGTATAAGCATGGAAATATCTACACCACTATCTTCATAAACATGGAAATATCTACACCGCTATCTGTGTAAACATGGAAATATGTACACCGCTATCTGTGAAAGATGAAAACATGTACACCGCAATCTTTGCAAATATCAAAATATCTACACCGCTATCTCTGTAAACATGGAAATATCTACCCCGTTATGAGGATAAACATGGAAATATCTACACCACTATCTCTATAAACATGGAAATATCTACACCACGATCTGTATAAACATGGAAACGTCTACACCGCTACCTGTATATACATGGAAATATCTACACCGCTATCTGTATAAACTTGGAAATATCTACTCTGCTATCTCTATAAATATTGAAATACCTACAACGCTATCTCTATAAACATGGAAATGCCTACACCGCTATCTTAATAAACTTGGAAATATCTACATGGCTATCTCTATAAACATGGAAATATCTACACCGCCATCTGTATAAACATGGAAATAACTACACAGTCATCTGTATAAACATGGAAATATCTACACTGCCATCTGTATAAACATGGAAATATCTACACCGCTATCTGTATAAACATGGAAATATCTACACAGCTATCTCTATAAACATGGAAATAGCTACACTGCTATCTGTATAAACATAGAAATAGTGACACCGCTATCTGTATAAACATGGAAATATCTACACAGCCATCTGTAAAAACATGAAGATATCTACACAGTCATCTGTATAAACTTGGAAATATCTACACCTCCATCTGTATAAACATGGAAATATCTAAACTGCCATCTGTATACACATGGAAATATCTACACAGCCATCTGTATAAACATGGAAATATGTACACTGCTATCTGTGTAAACATGGAAATATCTACACCGCTATCTTTATAAACTTGGAAATGTCTACACCGCCTTCTGTATAAACATGGATATATCTACACCGCTATCTGTATAAACATCGAAATACCAACACCGTTATCTGTATAAACATTGAAATATCTACACCGCTATCTGAATAAAGATCAAAATATCTAAAACGCTATCTGTGTAAACATGGAAATATCTACACAGCTATCTGTGTAAACATAGAAATATCTACACAGGTATCTCTGCAAAGATGGAAATATCTACACTGCTATCTCTGTAAACATGGAAATATCTACACCGCTATCTGTATAAACATGGAAATACGTACACCGCTATCTGTATAAACATGGAAATACCAAAACGGCTATTTGTATAAACATGGAAATATCTACAACGCTATCTGAATAAATACGGAAATATCCTCACCACTATCTGTATAAACATGGAAAAACCTACACCGCCATATCTATACACATGGAAATACCTACAGTGCCATCTCTATACTCATGGAAATATCTACACCGCTATCTCTATATACATAGAAATATCTACATTGCAATCTGTATAAACATGGAAATATCTACACCGCCATCTCTATAAACTTGGAAATATCTACATCACTATCTGAATAAACATGGAAATATCTACACCGTTATCTGTATAAACATGGAAATATCTACACCGCTATCTGTATAAACATGGAAATATCTACACCGCTATCTGTATAAACATGGAAATATCTACAACTCTATCTGTGTAAACATGGAAATATCTACACAGTTATCTTTGTAAATTTGCAAATATCTACACAGCTATCTGTGAAAAGATCGAAATATCTACAGCGCAATCTGTGCAAAGATGGAAATATCTACTCCGCTATCTCTGTAAACATGGAAATATCTACACTGCTGTCTGTATCAACATGGAAATATCTACACCGTTATCTTTATAAACATGGAAATATCTACACTGTTATCTCTATAAACATGGAAATATCTACACCGCCATCTGTATAAACATGGAAATATCTATCATGCCATCTGTATACACATAGAAATATCTACAACGCCATCTGTAGAAACGTGAAGTACCTACACCGCTGTCTCTATAAACATGGAAACACCTACACCGCCATCTCTATAAACATGGAAATATCTACACCGCAGTCTCTATAAACTTGGAAATATCTACACCACCAACTCTATAAACATGAAAAAATCTACACCACTATCTGTATAAACATCGAAATATCTACACTGTCGTCTGTATAAAGATGGAAATGTCTACACCGGGAGCAGAATAAACATGGAGATATCTACACCCCTATCTCTATAAACATGGAAATGTCTACACCACTATCTCTATAAACATGGAAATATCTTCACCACCATCTCTATAAACATGGAAATACCTACACCGCTATCTGTATAAACATGGAAATATGTACACTGCTAGCTATATAAACATGGTAATATCTACACCGCTATCTCTATAAATATTGAAATACCTACAACGTTATCTCAATAAACATGTAAATGCCTACACCGCTATTTTATAAACATGGATATATCTACATGTTTATCTCTATAAACATGGAAATATCTACACTGCCATCTGTATAAACATGGAAATACCTACACAGTCATCTGTATAAACATGGAAAAATCTACACCACTATCTGTATAAACATGGAAATATCTACACTGCCTTCTGTCTAAACATGGAAATATCTACACAGCCATCTGTATAAACATGGAAATATCTACACAGCCATCTCTATAAACATGGAAATATCTACACAGGTATCTGTATAAACATGGAAATATCCACACCGATATCTGTATAAATATGGAAATATCTACACCGCCATCTGTAAAAACATGGAAATATGTACACAGTCATCTGTAAAAACATGGAAATATCTACATCTCCCTGTGTATAAACATGGAAATATCTACATCTCCATCTGTATACACATGGAAATATCTACACAGCCATCTGTATAAACATGGAAATATCTAGACCGCTATCTCCATAAACATGGAAATAACTGCAGCGCAATCTGTATAAACATGGAAAGATCTGCACCGCTATCTGTATAAACATGGAAATATCTACACCTCTATCTTTAAAAATATGGAAATATCTACACTGCTCTCGCTATAAACATTGAAATATTTATACTGCTGGCAGTATAAACATGGAAATACCTACATGGCTATCTCTATAAACATGGAAATATCTACACTGCCATCTGTATAAACATGGAAATATCTACACAGTCAATTACATAAAGATGGAAATATCTACAACTCTATCTGTATAAATATGGAAATATCTACACCGCTATCTGTATAAACATGGAAAAATCTACACCGCTATCTGTATGAACATGGAAATACCTACCCCCCTATCTGTATAAACATGGAATTATCTACACCGCTATCTCTATAAACATAGAAATATCTAAAACGCCATCTCTATAAACATGGAAATATCCACACCCCCATCAGCATAAACATGGAAATAACTACACCGCCATCTGTATAAACATGGAAATATCTACACCGCCATCTCTATAAACATAGAAACATCTACACTGTCATCTCCAGAAAGATGGAAATAACTACACAGAGATCTGCATAAACATGGAAATATCTACACCTCTACCTGTATAAACAAGGAATTATCTACATCACTATCTGTATAAACATGGAAATATCTACACTGCCATCTGTATAAACATGGAAATAACTACACAGCTGTCTCCATAAACATGGAAATACCAACACTGCTATCTGTATAAACATGGAAATATCTACACTGCCAACGGTATAAACATGGAAATATCTACACTGCCATCTGTATACACATGGAAATACCTACACTGCTATCTGTATAAGCATGGAAATATCTACACCGCTTTCTCTATAAACATGGAAATACCTATACCGCAATCTGTATAAACATGGAAATATCTACACCGTTATCTGTGTAAACATGGAAATATCTACACCGCTATATGTATAAACATGTTAATATCTACACCGCAATCTTTATAAACATGGAAATATCTGCAACGCTATCTGTAAAAACATGGAAATATCTACAACAATGTCTGTGTAAACATGGAAATATCTACACAGCTATCTGTGTAAACATGGAAATATGTACACCGCAATCTGTGCAAATATCAAAATATCTACACCGCTATCTCTGTAAACATGGAAATATCTACCCCGTTATCTGTATAAACATGGAAATATCTAAACCGCTATCTGTATAAACATGGAAATATCTACACCGCTATCTGTATAAACATGGAAATATCTACACCGCTATCTGTAAAAATATGGAAATATCTACACCGTAATCGCTATAAACATGGAAATATCTACACCGCTGGCAGTGTAAACATGGAAATATCTACATGGCTATCTCTATAAGCATGGAAATATCTACACTGCCATCTGTATAAACATGGAAATACCTACAAAGTCAATGGCATAAATATGGAAATATCTACACTATCTGTATAAATATGGAAATATCTACACCACTATCTGTATAAACATGGAAATATCTACACCGCTATCTTTATAAACATGGAAATATCTACACCGCTATCTGTATAAACATGGGAATACCTACAACAATATCTGTGTAAACATGGAAATATCTACACAGCTATCTGTTTAAACATGGAAATATGTACACCACTATATGTGTAAAGATGAAAGTATGTACACCGCAATCTGTGCAAATATCAAATATCTACACCGCTATCTCTGTAAACATGGAAATGTCTACCCCGTTATCTGTATAAGCATGGAAATGTCTACACCACTAATTGTATAAACATGGAATCATCTACACCAGTATCTGTATAAACATGGAAATACCTACACTGCCATCTGTATAAACATGGAAATATCTACAGCGCTGTCTGTATAAACATGGAAATATCTACAACGCTATCTTTATAAACATGGAAATATCTACACAGCTATCTGTATAAACATGGGAATATCTACAACAATATCTGTGTAAACATGGAAATATCTACACAGCTGTCTGTGAAAACATGAAAATATGTACACCACTATCTGTGTAAGGATGAAAATATGTACACCGCAATCTGTGCAAATATCAAAATATCTACTACGCTATCTCTGTCAACATGGAAATATATACCCCGTTATCTGTATAAACATCAAAATATCTACACCGCTATCTGCGTAAACATGAAAATATCTACACCTCGATCTGCATAAACACGGAAACGTCTACACCGCTATCTGAATAAACATGGAAATATCTACACTGCTATGTTTATAAACATGGAAATATCTACACCGCTATCTCTATAAATATTGGAATATCTACAACGCTATCTCTATAAACATGGAAATGCCTACACAGCTATCTGTAAAAACATGGAAATATCTACATGTCTATCTCTATAAACATGGAAATATCTACACCGCCATCTGTATAAACATGGAAATACCTACACAGTCATCTGTATAAACAAGGAAACACCTACACCACTATCTGTATAAACATGGAAATATCTTCACTGCCATCTGTATAAACATGGAAATATCTACACCGCTATCTGTATACACATGGAAATATCTACACAGCTATCTCTATATACATGGAAATACCTACACTGCTATCTGTATAAACTTAGAAATAGCGACACCGCTATCTGGATAAACATGGAAATACCTACACAGCCATCAGTGAAAACATGAAAATATCTACACGGTCATCTGTACAAACTAGGAAATATCTATAACTCCATCTGTGTAAACATGGAAATACCTACACTGCCATCTGTAAACACATGGAAATATCTACACAGCCATCTGTATAAACATGGAAATAACTACACCGCTATCTCTATAAGCATAGAAATACCTACACCGCAATCTGTATAAACATGGAAATAGCCACACCGCTATCTGTATAAACACGGAAATACCTACACTGCCATCTATAAAAACATGAAAATATCTACAGAGTCATCTGTATAAACATGGAAATATCTACACCTCCATCTGTATAAACATGGAAATATCTACACTGACATCTGTATACACATGGACATATCTACACAGCCATCTGTATAAACATGGAAATATCTACACCGCTATCTGTATAAACATGCAAAAACCTACACCGTTTTCTGTATAAACATGGAAATATATACACTGCCATCTGCATAAACATGGAAATATCTACACCGCTATCTGCATAAACATGGAAATATCTACACAGCTATCTCTATAAACATGGAAATACCTACACTGCTATCTGTATAAACATGGAAATAGCCTCACCGCTATCTGTATAAACATGGAAATACCTACACCGCCATCTATAAAAACATGAAAATATCTACAGATTCATCTGTATAAACTTGGAAAGATCTACACCTCCATCTGTATAAACATGGAAATATCTACGCTGCCATCTCTATACACATGGAAATATCTACACAGCCATCTGTATAAATATGAAAATATCTACACCGCTATCTCTGTAAACATGCGAAAACCTGCACCGTTATCTGTATAAACATGGAAAAATCTACACAGCTATCTGTATAAACATGGAAATATGTCCACAGATATCTGTATAAACATGGAAATATCTCCACCGCTATCTGTATAAACATGGAAATATCTACATCGCTATCTGTATAAACATGGAAATATCTCCACAGCTATCTCTATAAACATGGAAATATCTACACCGCTATCTTTACAAACATGGAAATATCTACACCGCTATCTGTATAAAGATGGAAATATCTACAACACTATCTGTGTATACATGGGAATGTCTTCACAGCTATCTGTGTAAACATGGAAATATGTACACCGCTATCTGTGTAAAGATGGAAATATCTACACCGCAATATGCGCAAATATGGAAATATGTACACCACTATCTGTATAAACAAGGAAATATCTACACTGCCATCTGTATAAACATGGAAATATCTTCACTGCCATCTCTAAACACATGGAAATACCTACACCGCTATGTGTATAAGCATGGAAATATCTACACCACTATCTTCATAAACATGGAAATATCTACACCGCTATCTGTGTAAACATGGAAATATGTACACCGCTATCTGTGAAAGATGAAAACATGTACACCGCAATCTTTGCAAATATCAAAATATCTACACCGCTATCTCTGTAAACATGGAAATATCTACCCCGTTATGAGGATAAACATGGAAATATCTACACCACTATCTCTATAAACATGGAAATATCTACACCACGATCTGTATAAACATGGAAACGTCTACACCGCTACCTGTATATACATGGAAATATCTACACCGCTATCTGTATAAACTTGGAAATATCTACTCTGCTATCTCTATAAATATTGAAATACCTACAACGCTATCTCTATAAACATGGAAATGCCTACACCGCTATCTTAATAAACTTGGAAATATCTACATGGCTATCTCTATAAACATGGAAATATCTACACCGCCATCTGTATAAACATGGAAATAACTACACAGTCATCTGTATAAACATGGAAATATCTACACTGCCATCTGTATAAACATGGAAATATCTACACCGCTATCTGTATAAACATGGAAATATCTACACAGCTATCTCTATAAACATGGAAATAGCTACACTGCTATCTGTATAAACATAGAAATAGTGACACCGCTATCTGTATAAACATGGAAATATCTACACAGCCATCTGTAAAAACATGAAGATATCTACACAGTCATCTGTATAAACTTGGAAATATCTACACCTCCATCTGTATAAACATGGAAATATCTAAACTGCCATCTGTATACACATGGAAATATCTACACAGCCATCTGTATAAACATGGAAATATGTACACTGCTATCTGTGTAAACATGGAAATATCTACACCGCTATCTTTATAAACTTGGAAATGTCTACACCGCCTTCTGTATAAACATGGATATATCTACACCGCTATCTGTATAAACATCGAAATACCAACACCGTTATCTGTATAAACATTGAAATATCTACACCGCTATCTGAATAAAGATCAAAATATCTAAAACGCTATCTGTGTAAACATGGAAATATCTACACAGCTATCTGTGTAAACATAGAAATATCTACACAGGTATCTCTGCAAAGATGGAAATATCTACACTGCTATCTCTGTAAACATGGAAATATCTACACCGCTATCTGTATAAACATGGAAATACGTACACCGCTATCTGTATAAACATGGAAATACCAAAACGGCTATTTGTATAAACATGGAAATATCTACAACGCTATCTGAATAAATACGGAAATATCCTCACCACTATCTGTATAAACATGGAAAAACCTACACCGCCATATCTATACACATGGAAATACCTACAGTGCCATCTCTATACTCATGGAAATATCTACACCGCTATCTCTATATACATAGAAATATCTACATTGCAATCTGTATAAACATGGAAATATCTACACCGCCATCTCTATAAACTTGGAAATATCTACATCACTATCTGAATAAACATGGAAATATCTACACCGTTATCTGTATAAACATGGAAATATCTACACCGCTATCTGTATAAACATGGAAATATCTACAACGCTATCTCTATAAACACGGAAATATGTACAACGCTATCTGTATAAACATGGAAATATCTACAACTCTATCTGTGTAAACATGGAAATATCTACACAGTTATCTTTGTAAATTTGCAAATATCTACACAGCTATCTGTGAAAAGATCGAAATATCTACAGCGCAATCTGTGCAAAGATGGAAATATCTACTCCGCTATCTCTGTAAACATGGAAATATCTACACTGCTGTCTGTATCAACATGGAAATATCTACACCGTTATCTTTATAAACATGGAAATATCTACACTGTTATCTCTATAAACATGGAAATATCTACACCGCCATCTGTATAAACATGGAAATATCTATCATGCCATCTGTATACACATAGAAATATCTACAACGCCATCTGTAGAAACGTGAAGTACCTACACCGCTGTCTCTATAAACATGGAAACACCTACACCGCCATCTCTATAAACATGGAAATATCTACACCGCAGTCTCTATAAACTTGGAAATATCTACACCACCAACTCTATAAACATGAAAAAATCTACACCACTATCTGTATAAACATCGAAATATCTACACTGTCGTCTGTATAAAGATGGAAATGTCTACACCGGGAGCAGAATAAACATGGAGATATCTACACCCCTATCTCTATAAACATGGAAATGTCTACACCACTATCTCTATAAACATGGAAATATCTTCACCACCATCTCTATAAACATGGAAATATCTACACCGCTATCTGTATAAACATGGAAATATGTACACTGCTAGCTATATAAACATGGTAATATCTACACCGCTATCTCTATAAATATTGAAATACCTACAACGTTATCTCAATAAACATGTAAATGCCTACACCGCTATTTTATAAACATGGATATATCTACATGTTTATCTCTATAAACATGGAAATATCTACACTGCCATCTGTATAAACATGGAAATACCTACACAGTCATCTGTATAAACATGGAAAAATCTACACCACTATCTGTATAAACATGGAA
This sequence comes from Pan paniscus, assembly GCF_029289425.2. Lineage (NCBI taxonomy): Eukaryota > Metazoa > Chordata > Mammalia > Primates > Hominidae > Pan > Pan paniscus. The sequence continues at coordinate 121,806,826 of NC_073255.2, forward strand.
ATATCTACACTGCCTTCTGTCTAAACATGGAAATATCTACACAGCCATCTGTATAAACATGGAAATATCTACACAGCCATCTCTATAAACATGGAAATATCTACACAGGTATCTGTATAAACATGGAAATATCCACACCGATATCTGTATAAATATGGAAATATCTACACCGCCATCTGTAAAAACATGGAAATATGTACACAGTCATCTGTAAAAACATGGAAATATCTACATCTCCCTGTGTATAAACATGGAAATATCTACATCTCCATCTGTATACACATGGAAATATCTACACAGCCATCTGTATAAACATGGAAATATCTAGACCGCTATCTCCATAAACATGGAAATAACTGCAGCGCAATCTGTATAAACATGGAAAGATCTGCACCGCTATCTGTATAAACATGGAAATATCTACACCTCTATCTTTAAAAATATGGAAATATCTACACTGCTCTCGCTATAAACATTGAAATATTTATACTGCTGGCAGTATAAACATGGAAATACCTACATGGCTATCTCTATAAACATGGAAATATCTACACTGCCATCTGTATAAACATGGAAATATCTACACAGTCAATTGCATAAAGTTGGAAATATCTACAACACTATCTGTATAAATATGGAAATATCTACACCGCTATCTGTATAAACATGGAAAAATCTACACCGCTATCTGTATGAACATGGAAATACCTACCTCCCTATCTGTATAAACATGGAATTATCTACACCGCTATCTCTATAAACATAGAAATATCTAAAACGCCATCTCTAAAAACATGGAAATATCCACACCCCCATCAGCATAAACATGGAAATAACTACACCGCCATCTGTATAAACATGGAAATATCTACACCGCCATCTCTTTAAACATAGAAACATCTACACTGTCATCTCCAGAAAGATGGAAATAACTACACAGAGATCTGCATAAACATGGAAATATCTACACCTCTACCTGTATAAACAAGGAATTATCTACATCACTATCTGTATAAACATGGAAATATCTACACTGCCATCTGTATAAACATGGAAATAACTACACAGCTGTCTCCATAAACATGGAAATACCAACACTGCTATCTGTATAAACATGGAAATATCTACACTGCCAACGGTATAAACATGGAAATATCTACACTGCCATCTGTATACACATGGAAATACCTACACTGCTATCTGTATAAGCATGGAAATATCTACACCGCTTTCTCTATAAACATGGAAATACCTATACCGCAATCTGTATAAACATGGAAATATCTACACCGTTATCTGTGTAAACATGGAAATATCTACACCGCTATATGTATAAACATGTTAATATCTACACCGCAATCTTTATAAACATGGAAATATCTGCAACAATGTCTGTGTAAACATGGAAATATCTACACAGCTATCTGTGTAAACATGGAAATATGTACACCGCAATCTGTGCAAATATCAAAATATCTACACCGCTATCTCTGTAAACATGGAAATATCTACCCCGTTATCTGTATAAACTTGGAAATATCTAAACCGCTATCTGTATAAACATGGAAATATCTACACCGCTATCTGTATAAACATGGAAATATCTACACCGCTATCTGTAAAAATATGGAAATATCTACACCGTAATCGCTATAAACATGGAAATATCTACACCGCTGGCAGTGTAAACATGGAAATATCTACATGGCTATCTCTATAAGCATGGAAATATCTACACTGCCATCTGTATAAACATGGAAATACCTACAAAGTCAATGGCATAAATATGGAAATATCTACACTATCTGTATAAATATGGAAATATCTACACCACTATCTGTATAAACATGGAAATATCTACACCGCTATCTTTATAAACATGGAAATATCTACACCGCTATCTGTATAAACATGGGAATACCTACAACAATATCTGTGTAAACATGGAAATATCTACACAGCTATCTGTTTAAACATGGAAATATGTACACCACTATATGTGTAAAGATGAAAGTATGTACACCGCAATCTGTGCAAATATCAAAATATCTACACCGCTATCTCTGTAAACATGGAAATGTCTACCCCGTTATCTGTATAAGCATGGAAATGTCTACACCACTAATTGTATAAACATGGAATCATCTACACCAGTATCTGTATAAACATGGAAATACCTACACTGCCATCTGTATAAACATGGAAATATCTACAGCGCTGTCTGTATAAACATGGAAATATCTACAACGCTATCTTTATAAACATGGAAATATCTACACAGCTATCTGTATAAACATGGGAATATCTACAACAATATCTGTGTAAACATGGAAATATCTACACAGCTGTCTGTGAAAACATGAAAATATGTACACCACTATCTGTGTAAGGATGAAAATATGTACACCGCAATCTGTGCAAATATCAAAATATCTACTACGCTATCTCTGTCAACATGGAAATATCTACCCCGTTATCTGTATAAACATCAAAATATCTACACCGCTATCTGCGTAAACATGAAAATATCTACACCTCGATCTGCATAAACACGGAAACGTCTACACCGCTATCTGAATAAACATGGAAATATCTACACTGCTATGTTTATAAACATGGAAATATCTACACCGCTATCTCTATAAATATTGGAATATCTACAACGCTATCTCTATAAACATGGAAATGCCTACACAGCTATCTGTAAAAACATGGAAATATCTACATGTCTATCTCTATAAACATGGAAATATCTACACCGCCATCTGTATAAACATGGAAATACCTACACAGTCATCTGTATAAACAAGGAAACACCTACACCACTATCTGTATAAACATGGAAATATCTTCACTGCCATCTGTATAAACATGGAAATATCTACACCGCTATCTGTATACACATGGAAATATCTACACAGCTATCTCTATATACATGGAAATACCTACACTGCTATCTGTATAAACTTAGAAATAGCGACACCGCTATCTGGATAAACATGGAAATACCTACACAGCCATCAGTGAAAACATGAAAATATCTACACGGTCATCTGTACAAACTAGGAAATATCTATAACTCCATCTGTGTAAACATGGAAATACCTACACTGCCATCTGTAAACACATGGAAATATCTACACAGCCATCTGTATAAACATGGAAATAACTACACCGCTATCTCTATAAGCATAGAAATACCTACACCGCAATCTGTATAAACATGGAAATAGCCACACCGCTATCTGTATAAACACGGAAATACCTACACTGCCATCTATAAAAACATGAAAATATCTACAGAGTCATCTGTATAAACATGGAAATATCTACACCTCCATCTGTATAAACATGGAAATATCTACACTGACATCTGTATACACATGGACATATCTACACAGCCATCTGTATAAACATGGAAATATCTACACCGCTATCTGTATAAACATGCAAAAACCTACACCGTTTTCTGTATAAACATGGAAATATATACACTGCCATCTGCATAAACATGGAAATATCTACACCGCTATCTGCATAAACATGGAAATATCTACACAGCTATCTCTATAAACATGGAAATACCTACACTGCTATCTGTATAAACATGGAAATAGCCTCACCGCTATCTGTATAAACATGGAAATACCTACACCGCCATCTATAAAAACATGAAAATATCTACAGATTCATCTGTATAAACTTGGAAAGATCTACACCTCCATCTGTATAAACATGGAAATATCTACGCTGCCATCTCTATACACATGGAAATATCTACACAGCCATCTGTATAAATATGAAAATATCTACACCGCTATCTCTGTAAACATGCGAAAACCTGCACCGTTATCTGTATAAACATGGAAAAATCTACACAGCTATCTGTATAAACATGGAAATATGTCCACAGATATCTGTATAAACATGGAAATATCTCCACCGCTATCTGTATAAACATGGAAATATCTACATCGCTATCTGTATAAACATGGAAATATCTCCACAGCTATCTCTATAAACATGGAAATATCTACACCGCTATCTTTACAAACATGGAAATATCTACACCGCTATCTGTATAAAGATGGAAATATCTACAACACTATCTGTGTATACATGGGAATGTCTTCACAGCTATCTGTGTAAACATGGAAATATGTACACCGCTATCTGTGTAAAGATGGAAATATCTACACCGCAATATGCGCAAATATGGAAATATGTACACCACTATCTGTATAAACAAGGAAATATCTACACTGCCATCTGTATAAACATGGAAATATCTTCACTGCCATCTCTAAACACATGGAAATACCTACACCGCTATGTGTATAAGCATGGAAATATCTACACCACTATCTTCATAAACATGGAAATATCTACACCGCTATCTGTGTAAACATGGAAATATGTACACCGCTATCTGTGAAAGATGAAAACATGTACACCGCAATCTTTGCAAATATCAAAATATCTACACCGCTATCTCTGTAAACATGGAAATATCTACCCCGTTATGAGGATAAACATGGAAATATCTACACCACTATCTCTATAAACATGGAAATATCTACACCACGATCTGTATAAACATGGAAACGTCTACACCGCTACCTGTATATACATGGAAATATCTACACCGCTATCTGTATAAACTTGGAAATATCTACTCTGCTATCTCTATAAATATTGAAATACCTACAACGCTATCTCTATAAACATGGAAATGCCTACACCGCTATCTTAATAAACTTGGAAATATCTACATGGCTATCTCTATAAACATGGAAATATCTACACCGCCATCTGTATAAACATGGAAATAACTACACAGTCATCTGTATAAACATGGAAATATCTACACTGCCATCTGTATAAACATGGAAATATCTACACCGCTATCTGTATAAACATGGAAATATCTACACAGCTATCTCTATAAACATGGAAATAGCTACACTGCTATCTGTATAAACATAGAAATAGTGACACCGCTATCTGTATAAACATGGAAATATCTACACAGCCATCTGTAAAAACATGAAGACATCTACACAGTCATCTGTATAAACTTGGAAATATCTACACCTCCATCTGTATAAACATGGAAATATCTAAACTGCCATCTGTATACACATGGAAATATCTACACAGCCATCTGTATAAACATGGAAATATGTACACTGCTATCTGTGTAAACATGGAAATATCTACACCGCTATCTTTATAAACTTGGAAATGTCTACACCGCCTTCTGTATAAACATGGATATATCTACACCGCTATCTGTATAAACATCGAAATACCAACACCGTTATCTGTATAAACATTGAAATATCTACACCGCTATCTGAATAAAGATCAAAATATCTAAAACGCTATCTGTGTAAACATGGAAATATCTACACAGCTATCTGTGTAAACATAGAAATATCTACACAGGTATCTCTGCAAAGATGGAAATATCTACACTGCTATCTCTGTAAACATGGAAATATCTACACCGCTATCTGTATAAACATGGAAATACGTACACCGCTATCTGTATAAACATGGAAATACCAAAACGGCTATTTGTATAAACATGGAAATATCTACAACGCTATCTGAATAAATACGGAAATATCCTCACCACTATCTGTATAAACATGGAAAAACCTACACCGCCATATCTATACACATGGAAATACCTACAGTGCCATCTCTATACTCATGGAAATATCTACACCGCTATCTCTATATACATAGAAATATCTACATTGCAATCTGTATAAACATGGAAATATCTACACCGCCATCTCTATAAACTTGGAAATATCTACATCACTATCTGAATAAACATGGAAATATCTACACCGTTATCTGTATAAACATGGAAATATCTACACCGCTATCTGTATAAACATGGAAATATCTACAACGCTATCTCTATAAACACGGAAATATGTACAACGCTATCTGTATAAACATGGAAATATCTACAACTCTATCTGTGTAAACATGGAAATATCTACACAGTTATCTTTGTAAATTTGCAAATATCTACACAGCTATCTGTGAAAAGATCGAAATATCTACAGCGCAATCTGTGCAAAGATGGAAATATCTACTCCGCTATCTCTGTAAACATGGAAATATCTACACTGCTGTCTGTATCAACATGGAAATATCTACACCGTTATCTTTATAAACATGGAAATATCTACACTGTTATCTCTATAAACATGGAAATATCTACACCGCCATCTGTATAAACATGGAAATATCTATCATGCCATCTGTATACACATAGAAATATCTACAACGCCATCTGTAGAAACGTGAAGTACCTACACCGCTGTCTCTATAAACATGGAAACACCTACACCGCCATCTCTATAAACATGGAAATATCTACACCGCAGTCTCTATAAACTTGGAAATATCTACACCACCAACTCTATAAACATGAAAAAATCTACACCACTATCTGTATAAACATCGAAATATCTACACTGTCGTCTGTATAAAGATGGAAATGTCTACACCGGGAGCAGAATAAACATGGAGATATCTACACCCCTATCTCTATAAACATGGAAATGTCTACACCACTATCTCTATAAACATGGAAATATCTTCACCACCATCTCTATAAACATGGAAATATCTACACCGCTATCTGTATAAACATGGAAATATGTACACTGCTAGCTATATAAACATGGTAATATCTACACCGCTATCTCTATAAATATTGAAATACCTACAACGTTATCTCAATAAACATGTAAATGCCTACACCGCTATTTTATAAACATGGATATATCTACATGTTTATCTCTATAAACATGGAAATATCTACACTGCCATCTGTATAAACATGGAAATACCTACACAGTCATCTGTATAAACATGGAAAAATCTACACCACTATCTGTATAAACATGGAAATATCTACACTGCCTTCTGTCTAAACATGGAAATATCTACACAGCCATCTGTATAAACATGGAAATATCTACACAGCCATCTCTATAAACATGGAAATATCCACACAGGTATCTGTATAAACATGGAAATATCCACACCGATATCTGTATAAATATGGAAATATCTACACCGCCATCTGTAAAAACATGGAAATATGTACACAGTCATCTGTAAAAACATGGAAATATCTACATCTCCCTGTGTATAAACATGGAAATATCTACATCTCCATCTGTATACACATGGAAATATCTACACAGCCATCTGTATAAACATGGAAATATCTAGACCGCTATCTCCATAAACATGGAAATAACTGCAGCGCAATCTGTATAAACATGGAAAGATCTGCACCGCTATCTGTATAAACATGGAAATATCTACACCTCTATCTTTAAAAATATGGAAATATCTACACTGCTCTCGCTATAAACATTGAAATATTTATACTGCTGGCAGTATAAACATGGAAATACCTACATGGCTATCTCTATAAACATGGAAATATCTACACTGCCATCTGTATAAACATGGAAATATCTACACAGTCAATTGCATAAAGATGGAAATATCTACAACACTATCTGTATAAATATGGAAATATCTACACCGCTATCTGTATAAACATGGAAAAATCTACACCGCTATCTGTATGAACATGGAAATACCTACCTCCCTATCTGTATAAACATGGAATTATCTACACCGCTATCTCTATAAACATAGAAATATCTAAAACGCCATCTCTAAAAACATGGAAATATCCACACCCCCATCAGCATAAACATGGAAATAACTACACCGCCATCTGTATAAACATGGAAATATCTACACCGCCATCTCTATAAACATAGAAACATCTACACTGTCATCTCCAGAAAGATGGAAATAACTACACAGAGATCTGCATAAACATGGAAATATCTACACCTCTACCTGTATAAACAAGGAATTATCTACATCACTATCTGTATAAACATGGAAATATCTACACTGCCATCTGTATAAACATGGAAATAACTACACAGCTGTCTCCATAAACATGGAAATACCAACACTGCTATCTGTATAAACATGGAAATATCTACACTGCCAACGGTATAAACATGGAAATATCTACACTGCCATCTGTATACACATGGAAATACCTACACTGCTATCTGTATAAGCATGGAAATATCTACACCGCTTTCTCTATAAACATGGAAATACCTATACCGCAATCTGTATAAACATGGAAATATCTACACCGTTATCTGTGTAAACATGGAAATATCTACACCGCTATATGTATAAACATGTTAATATCTACACCGCAATCTTTATAAACATGGAAATATCTGCAACGCTATCTGTAAAAACATGGAAATATCTACAACAATGTCTGTGTAAACATGGAAATATCTACACAGCTATCTGTGTAAACATGGAAATATGTACACCGCAATCTGTGCAAATATCAAAATATCTACACCGCTATCTCTGTAAACATGGAAATATCTACCCCGTTATCTGTATAAACATGGAAATATCTAAACCGCTATCTGTATAAACATGGAAATATCTACACCGCTATCTGTATAAACATGGAAATATCTACACCGCTATCTGTAAAAATATGGAAATATCTACACCGTAATCGCTATAAACATGGAAATATCTACACCGCTGGCAGTGTAAACATGGAAATATCTACATGGCTATCTCTATAAGCATGGAAATATCTACACTGCCATCTGTATAAACATGGAAATACCTACAAAGTCAATGGCATAAATATGGAAATATCTACACTATCTGTATAAATATGGAAATATCTACACCACTATCTGTATAAACATGGAAATATCTACACCGCTATCTTTATAAACATGGAAATATCTACACCGCTATCTGTATAAACATGGGAATACCTACAACAATATCTGTGTAAACATGGAAATATCTACACAGCTATCTGTTTAAACATGGAAATATGTACACCACTATATGTGTAAAGATGAAAGTATGTACACCGCAATCTGTGCAAATATCAAAATATCTACACCGCTATCTCTGTAAACATGGAAATGTCTACCCCGTTATCTGTATAAGCATGGAAATGTCTACACCACTAATTGTATAAACATGGAATCATCTACACCAGTATCTGTATAAACATGGAAATACCTACACTGCCATCTGTATAAACATGGAAATATCTACAGCGCTGTCTGTATAAACATGGAAATATCTACAACGCTATCTTTATAAACATGGAAATATCTACACAGCTATCTGTATAAACATGGGAATATCTACAACAATATCTGTGTAAACATGGAAATATCTACACAGCTGTCTGTGAAAACATGAAAATATGTACACCACTATCTGTGTAAGGATGAAAATATGTACACCGCAATCTGTGCAAATATCAAAATATCTACTACGCTATCTCTGTCAACATGGAAATATCTACCCCGTTATCTGTATAAACATCAAAATATCTACACCGCTATCTGCGTAAACATGAAAATATCTACACCTCGATCTGCATAAACACGGAAACGTCTACACCGCTATCTGAATAAACATGGAAATATCTACACTGCTATGTTTATAAACATGGAAATATCTACACCGCTATCTCTATAAATATTGGAATATCTACAACGCTATCTCTATAAACATGGAAATGCCTACACAGCTATCTGTAAAAACATGGAAATATCTACATGTCTATCTCTATAAACATGGAAATATCTACACCGCCATCTGTATAAACATGGAAATACCTACACAGTCATCTGTATAAACAAGGAAACACCTACACCACTATCTGTATAAACATGGAAATATCTTCACTGCCATCTGTATAAACATGGAAATATCTACACCGCTATCTGTATACACATGGAAATATCTACACAGCTATCTCTATATACATGGAAATACCTACACTGCTATCTGTATAAACTTAGAAATAGCGACACCGCTATCTGGATAAACATGGAAATACCTACACAGCCATCAGTGAAAACATGAAAATATCTACACGGTCATCTGTACAAACTAGGAAATATCTATAACTCCATCTGTGTAAACATGGAAATACCTACACTGCCATCTGTAAACACATGGAAATATCTACACAGCCATCTGTATAAACATGGAAATAACTACACCGCTATCTCTATAAGCATAGAAATACCTACACCGCAATCTGTATAAACATGGAAATAGCCACACCGCTATCTGTATAAACACGGAAATACCTACACTGCCATCTATAAAAACATGAAAATATCTACAGAGTCATCTGTATAAACATGGAAATATCTACACCTCCATCTGTATAAACATGGAAATATCTACACTGACATCTGTATACACATGGACATATCTACACAGCCATCTGTATAAACATGGAAATATCTACACCGCTATCTGTATAAACATGCAAAAACCTACACCGTTTTCTGTATAAACATGGAAATATATACACTGCCATCTGCATAAACATGGAAATATCTACACCGCTATCTGCATAAACATGGAAATATCTACACAGCTATCTCTATAAACATGGAAATACCTACACTGCTATCTGTATAAACATGGAAATAGCCTCACCGCTATCTGTATAAACATGGAAATACCTACACCGCCATCTATAAAAACATGAAAATATCTACAGATTCATCTGTATAAACTTGGAAAGATCTACACCTCCATCTGTATAAACATGGAAATATCTACGCTGCCATCTCTATACACATGGAAATATCTACACAGCCATCTGTATAAATATGAAAATATCTACACCGCTATCTCTGTAAACATGCGAAAACCTGCACCGTTATCTGTATAAACATGGAAAAATCTACACAGCTATCTGTATAAACATGGAAATATGTCCACAGATATCTGTATAAACATGGAAATATCTCCACCGCTATCTGTATAAACATGGAAATATCTACATCGCTATCTGTATAAACATGGAAATATCTCCACAGCTATCTCTATAAACATGGAAATATCTACACCGCTATCTTTACAAACATGGAAATATCTACACCGCTATCTGTATAAAGATGGAAATATCTACAACACTATCTGTGTATACATGGGAATGTCTTCACAGCTATCTGTGTAAACATGGAAATATGTACACCGCTATCTGTGTAAAGATGGAAATATCTACACCGCAATATGCGCAAATATGGAAATATGTACACCACTATCTGTATAAACAAGGAAATATCTACACTGCCATCTGTATAAACATGGAAATATCTTCACTGCCATCTCTAAACACATGGAAATACCTACACCGCTATGTGTATAAGCATGGAAATATCTACACCACTATCTTCATAAACATGGAAATATCTACACCGCTATCTGTGTAAACATGGAAATATGTACACCGCTATCTGTGAAAGATGAAAACATGTACACCGCAATCTTTGCAAATATCAAAATATCTACACCGCTATCTCTGTAAACATGGAAATATCTACCCCGTTATGAGGATAAACATGGAAATATCTACACCACTATCTCTATAAACATGGAAATATCTACACCACGATCTGTATAAACATGGAAACGTCTACACCGCTACCTGTATATACATGGAAATATCTACACCGCTATCTGTATAAACTTGGAAATATCTACTCTGCTATCTCTATAAATATTGAAATACCTACAACGCTATCTCTATAAACATGGAAATGCCTACACCGCTATCTTAATAAACTTGGAAATATCTACATGGCTATCTCTATAAACATGGAAATATCTACACCGCCATCTGTATAAACATGGAAATAACTACACAGTCATCTGTATAAACATGGAAATATCTACACTGCCATCTGTATAAACATGGAAATATCTACACCGCTATCTGTATAAACATGGAAATATCTACACAGCTATCTCTATAAACATGGAAATAGCTACACTGCTATCTGTATAAACATAGAAATAGTGACACTGCTATCTGTATAAACATGGAAATATCTACACAGCCATCTGTAAAAACATGAAGATATCTACACAGTCATCTGTATAAACTTGGAAATATCTACACCTCCATCTGTATAAACATGGAAATATCTAAACTGCCATCTGTATACACATGGAAATATCTACACAGCCATCTGTATAAACATGGAAATATGTACACTGCTATCTGTGTAAACATGGAAATATCTACACCGCTATCTTTATAAACTTGGAAATGTCTACACCGCCTTCTGTATAAACATGGATATATCTACACCGCTATCTGTATAAACATCGAAATACCAACACCGTTATCTGTATAAACATTGAAATATCTACACCGCTATCTGAATAAAGATCAAAATATCTAAAACGCTATCTGTGTAAACATGGAAATATCTACACAGCTATCTGTGTAAACATAGAAATATCTACACAGGTATCTCTGCAAAGATGGAAATATCTACACTGCTATCTCTGTAAACATGGAAATATCTACACCGCTATCTGTATAAACATGGAAATACGTACACCGCTATCTGTATAAACATGGAAATACCAAAACGGCTATTTGTATAAACATGGAAATATCTACAACGCTATCTGAATAAATACGGAAATATCCTCACCACTATCTGTATAAACATGGAAAAACCTACACCGCCATATCTATACACATGGAAATACCTACAGTGCCATCTCTATACTCATGGAAATATCTACACCGCTATCTCTATATACATAGAAATATCTACATTGCAATCTGTATAAACATGGAAATATCTACACCGCCATCTCTATAAACTTGGAAATATCTACATCACTATCTGAATAAACATGGAAATATCTACACCGTTATCTGTATAAACATGGAAATATCTACACCGCTATCTGTATAAACATGGAAATATCTACAACGCTATCTCTATAAACACGGAAATATGTACAACGCTATCTGTATAAACATGGAAATATCTACAACTCTATCTGTGTAAACATGGAAATATCTACACAGTTATCTTTGTAAATTTGCAAATATCTACACAGCTATCTGTGAAAAGATCGAAATATCTACAGCGCAATCTGTGCAAAGATGGAAATATCTACTCCGCTATCTCTGTAAACATGGAAATATCTACACTGCTGTCTGTATCAACATGGAAATATCTACACCGTTATCTTTATAAACATGGAAATATCTACACTGTTATCTCTATAAACATGGAAATATCTACACCGCCATCTGTATAAACATGGAAATATCTATCATGCCATCTGTATACACATAGAAATATCTACAACGCCATCTGTAGAAACGTGAAGTACCTACACCGCTGTCTCTATAAACATGGAAACACCTACACCGCCATCTCTATAAACATGGAAATATCTACACCGCAGTCTCTATAAACTTGGAAATATCTACACCACCAACTCTATAAACATGAAAAAATCTACACCACTATCTGTATAAACATCGAAATATCTACACTGTCGTCTGTATAAAGATGGAAATGTCTACACCAGGAGCAGAATAAACATGGAGATATCTACACCCCTATCTCTATAAACATGGAAATGTCTACACCACTATCTCTATAAACATGGAAATATCTTCACCACCATCTCTATAAACATGGAAATATCTACACCGCTATCTGTATAAACATGGAAACATCTACATCGCTATCTATATAAACATGGAAATATCTACACCGCTATCTATATAAATATGGAAATATCTACTCCGCTATCTTTGTAAACATGGAAATAACTACACCGCTATCTGTATAAACATGGAAATATCTACACCTCTATTTCTATAAACCTGAAAATATCTACACCGACATCTGTATAAACATGGAAATACCTACACAGTCATCTGTATAAACATGGAAATATCTACATCACTATCTGTATAAATATGGAAATATCTACACGGCCATCTGTATAAACATGGAAATACCTACACAGTCATCTCTATAAACATGGAAATATCTACACCGCTATTTGTATAAACATGGAAATATCTACCCCGCTATCCCTATAAACATGGAAATATGAACACCGCTATCCGCATATACATGGAAATATCTTCACCGCTATCTGTATAAACATGGAAAGATCTATAGCGCTATCAGTATAAACATGGAAATACCTACACCGCTATCCTATAAACATGGAAATATCTAAACCGCTATCTCTATAAACATGGAAATATCTGCACCGCCATTCCATAAACTTGGAAATATCTACACCGCCATCTGTATACACATGGAAATATCCACACAGCGATCTGTATAAACATGGAAGTATCTAGATCGCTATATCTATAAACATGGAAATATCTACACCGCTAGCTGTATAAACGTGGAAATATCTACTTGGCTATCTTTAGAAACATGGAAATATCTACACCGCCAGCTGTATAAACATGGAAATATCTACACAGTCGATTGCATAAACATGAAATATCTACACCACTATCTGTATAAACATGGAAATATCTACACCGCTATCTTTATAAACATGGAAATACCTACACCGCTATCTGTACAAACGGGAATATCTACAACAATATCAGAGTAAACATGGAAATATTTACACAGGTATCTGTGTAAAGATGGAAATATGTACACCACTATCTGTGTAAAGATGAAAATAAGTTCACCGTAATCCGTACAAATATCAAAATATCTACTACGCTATGTCTGTAAACATGGAAATATCTACCCCGTTATCTGTATAAACATGGAAATAACTACACCGCTATCTGTATAAACATGGAAATATCTACACCGCTATCTCTATAAATGTTGAAATATCTACAACGCTATTTCTATAAACATGGAAATGCCTACACAGCTATCTGTATAAACATGGAAATGTCTACCTGGCTATCTCTATAAACATGGAAATATCTACACCGCCATCTGTATAAACATGGAAATATCTAGATCGTTCTCTCTATAAACATGAAAATATCTACACTGACATCTGTATAAACATGGAAATAACTACACTGCCATCTGTATAAATATGGAAATATCTACACAGCCATCTGTATAAACATGGAAATATCTACACAGCCATCTCTATAAACATGGAAATATCTACACTGCTATCTGTATAAACATGGAAATAGCCACACCGCGATCAGTGTAAACATGAAAATATCTACACCACCATCTGTAAAAACATGGAAATATCTACACAGCCATCTGTATAAACATGGAAATATCTACACCTCCATGTGTATAAACATGGAAATATCTACACTGCCATCTGTATACACATGGAAATATTTACACAGCCATCTGTATAAACATGGAAATATCTACACCGCTCTCTCTATAAACATGGAAATACCTACACTGCAATCTGTATAAACATGGAAATATCTACACCGCTATCTGTATAAACATGGAAATAGCTACACCGCTATCTGTGCAAATATGGAAATAACTACACGGCTATTTCTATAAACATGGAAATGTCAACACCGCTAGCTGTATAAACATGGAAATATCTACATGGCTATCTCTATAAACATGGAAATATCTACACCGCTATCTGTATAAACATGGAAATACCTACACAGTCATCTGCATAAATATGGATATATCTACACCACTATCTGAATAAACATGGAAATACCTACGCTGCCATCTCTATAAACATGGAAATATCTACACAGCCATCTCTATAAACATGGAAATATCTACACCGCCATCTGTAAAACATGGAAATATCTACACTGCCATCTGTATACATATAGAAATACCTACACAGCCATCTGTATAAACATGGAAATACCTACACCGCCATCTGTATAAACATGGAAATATCTACACCGCTATCTGTATAAACATGGAAATATCTACAACACTATCTTTGTAAACATGGAAATATCTACACAGCTGTCTGTGTAAACATGGAAATATGAACTCCCCTATCTGTGTAAAGATGGAAATATCTACACCGCAATCTGTGCAAATACTGAAATATCTACAGCTCTATCTCTGTAAACATGGCAATACCTACTCCGCTATCTGTATAAACATGGAAATATCTACACCGCTATCTCTATAAATATCGAAATGTCTACACCACTATCTGTATAAACATGGAAGTATCTACACCGCAATCTGTATAAACATGGAAATATCTACTCAGTCATCTGCATAAACATGGAAATATCTACACCGCTGTCTGTATAAACATGGAAATGCCTACACTGCCATCTGTATAAACATGGAAATATCTACACAAGCATCTCTATGAACACGGAAATACCTCCACTGCTATCTGTATAAACATGGAAGTAGCCACACCGCTGTCTGTATAAACAATGAAATATTTACACTGCCATGTGTAAAAATATGAAAATATCTACACAGTCATCTGTATAAACATGGAAATATCTACACCTCCATCTGTATAAACATGGAAATATCTACACTGCCATCAGTATACATATGGAAATATCTACACAGCCATCTGTATAAACATGGAAATATCTACACCGCTATCTCTATAAACATGGAAATACCTACACCGCAAAGTTTATAAACATGGAAATATCTACACCGCTATCTGTATAAAGATGGAAATATCTACACCGCTTTCTTCATAAACTTTGAAATATCTACACCGCCATCTGTATAAACATGGATGTATATCCACCGCTATCTATATAAACATGGAAATACCTCCACCGCTATCGGTATAAACAGGGAAATATCTACAACATTATCTGTATAAACATGGACATATCTACACGGCTATTTCTATAAACACGGAAATACCTACACCACAATCTGTATAAACATGGAAATATCTACACCGCTATCTGTATAAACACGGAAATATATACACTGCAATCTGTATAAATATGGAAATATCTACACTTCTATCTCTATAAACATTGAAATGTCTACAACGCTATCTGTATAAACATGGAAATATCTACACCGCAATCTTTATGAACATGAAAATATCTATGCCGATATATAGAAACATGGAAATATCTACACCGATATCTGTATAAATATGGAAATATCTACACCGCTATCTTTATATACATGGAATTGTCTACACCACTATCTGTATAAACATGGAAATATCTACACCGCTATCTGTATAAACATGGAAATATCTACACCGCTTTCTGTATAAACATGGAAATATCCACAGTGCTATCTGTATAAACATGGAAACATCTACATGGCTATCTCTATAAACATGGAAATATATACACGGCCATCTGTATAAACATGGAAATACCTACACAGTCATGTGTATAAACATGGAAATTTCTACGCCTCTATTTCTATAAACCTGAAAATATCTACACCGACATCTGTTTAAACATGGAAATACCTTCACAGTCATCCTTATAAACATGGAAATATCTCCACCACTATCTGTATAAATATGGAAATATCTACACTGCCATCTGTATAAACATGGAAATACCTACACAGTCATCTCTATAAACATGGAAATATATACACCGCTATTTGTATAAACATGGAAATATCTACACCGCTATCCCAATAAACATGGAAATATGAACACCGCTATCCGCATATACATGGAAATATCTTCACCGCTATCTGTATAAAAATATAATGATCTATAGCGCTATCACTATAAACATGGAAATACATAAATCGCTATCCTATAAACATGGGAATATCTAAACCGCTATCTCTATAAACATGGAAATATCTACAACGGTATCTGTATAAACATGGAAATATCTAGACCGCCATCTGTAAAACATGGAAATATCTACACTGCCATCTGTATACATATAGAAATACCTACACAGCCATCTGTATAAACATGGAAATACCTACACCGCCATTTGTATAAACATGGAAATATCTACACCGCTATCTGTATAAACATGGAAATATCTACAACACTATCTGTGTAAACTTGGAAATATCTACACAGCTGTCTGTGTAAACATGGAAATATGTACTCCGCTATCTGTGTAAAGAGGGAAATATCTACACCGCAATCTGTGCAAATACTGAAATATCTACAGCTCTATCTCTGTAAACATGGCAATATCTACACCGCTATCTGTATAAACATGGAAATATCTTCACCGCTATCTCTTTAAATATCGAAATGTCTACACCACTATCTGTATAAACATGGAAATATCTACACCGCAATCTGCATAAACATGGAAATATCTACACAGTCATCTGTATAAACATGGAAATATCTACACCTCCATCTGTATAAACATGGAAATATCTACACCGCCATCTGTATAAACATGGAAATACCTACACAGTCATCTGCATAAACATGGAAATATCTACACCGCTGTCTGTATAAACATGGAAATACCTACACTGCCATCTGTATAAACATGGAAATATCTACACAACCATCTCTATGAACATGGAAATACCTCCACTGCTATCAGTATAAATATGGAAGTTGCCACAGCGCTATCTGTATAAACAATGAAATATTTACACTGCCATGTGTAAAAATATGAAAATATCTACACAGTCATCTGTATAAACATGGAAATATCTACACCTCCATCTGTATAAACATGGAAATATCTACACTGCCATCTGTATACATATGGAAATATCTACACAGCCATCTGTATAAACATGGAAATGTCTACACCGCTATCTCTATAAACATGGAAATACCTACACCGAAATGTTTATAAACATGGAAATATCTACACTGCTATCTGTATAAACATGGAAATATCTACACCGCTTTCTTCATAAACTTTGAAATATCTACACCGCCATCTGTATAAACATGGAAATATCGACACAGGTATCTGTATAAACATGGAAATATCCACACCGATATCTGTATAAATATGGAAATATCTACACCGCCATCTGTAAAAACATGGAAATATCTACACAGTCATCTGTAAAAACATGGAAATATCTACATCTCCATGTGTATAAACATGGAAATATCTAAACCTCCATCTGTATACACATGGAAATATCTACTCAGCCATCTGTATAAACATGGAAATATCTACACCGCTATCTCCATAAACATGGAAATAACTACAGCGCAATCTGTATAAACATGGAAAGATCTGCACCGCTATCTGTATAAACATGGAAATATCTACACCGCTATCTTTAAAAATATGGAAATATCTACACCGCTCTCGCTATAAACATGGAAATATTTACACCGCTGGCAGTATAAACGTGGAAATACCTACATGGCTATATCTATAAACATGGAAATATCCACACTGCCATCTGTATAAACATGGAAATATCTACACAGTCAATTGCATAAAGATGGAAATATATACAACACTATCTGTATAAATATGGAAATATCTACACCGCTATCTGTATAAACATGGAAAAATCTACACCGCTATCTGCATGAACATGGAAATACCTACCCCCCACTCTGTATAAACATGGAATTATCTACACCGCTATCTCTATAAACATAGAAATATCTAAACCGCCATCTCTATAAACTTGGAAATATCCACACCCCCATCAGCATAAACATGGAAATAACTACACCGCCATCTGTATAAACATGGAAATATCTACACCGCCATCTCTATAAACATAGAAACATCTACACTGTCATCTCCAGAAAGATGGAAATACCTACACAGAGATCTGCATAAACATGGAAATATCTACACCTCTACCTGTATAAACATGGAATTATCTACATCACTATCTGTATAAACATGGAAATATCTACACTGCCATCTGTATAAACATGGAAATATCTACACAGCTGTCTCCATAAACATGGAAATACCAACACTGCTATCTGTATAAACATGGAAATATCTACGCTGCCAACGGTATAAACTTGGAAATATCTACCCTGCCATCTGTATACACATGGAAATACCTACACTGCTATCTGTATAAGCATGGAAATATCTACACCGCTTTCTCTATAAACATGGAAATACCTATACCGCAATCTGTATAAACATGGAAATATCTACACCGTTATCTGTGTAAACATGGAAATATCTACACCGCTATATGTATAAACTTGTTAATATCTACACCGCTATCTTTATAAACATGGAAATATCTGAAACGCTATCTGTAAAAACATGGAAATATCTACAACAATGTCTGTGTAAACATGGAAATATCTACACAGCTATCTGTGTATACATGGAAATATGTACACCGCAATCTGAGCAAATATCAAAATATCTACACCGCTACCTCTGTAAACATGGAAATATCTACACCGCTATCTGTATAAACATTTAAATACCAACACCGTTATCTGTATAAACATGGAAATATCTACACCGCTATCTCTATAAACATGAAAATACTTACACCACCATCTCTGTAAACATGGAAATATTTACACCGCTATCTCTATAAACATAGAAATAACTACACCGCTATCTCTATAAACATGGAAATATCTACACCGCCATCTGCATAAACATGGAAATATATAAACAGACATCTGTATAAACATGGAAATATCTACACTGCCATCTGTATAAACTTGGAAATATCGACACTGACATCTGTAGAAAGATGGAAATGTCTACAAAGCGATCTGTATAAACATGGGAATTTCTACACTGCTACCTGTATAAACGTGGAAATATCTACACCGCCATCTGTATCAACACGGAAATAACTACCCTGCAATCTGTATAAACATGGAAATATCTACAATGCTGTCCCTGTAATCATGGAAATATCTACACAGCTATCTGTGTAAACTTGGAAATATCAACACCACTATCTGGGTAAATTTGGCAATACCTACAGCGCAATCTGTGCAAAGATGGAAATATCTACACCGCTATCTCTGTAAACATGGAAATATCTACACCGCTATCTGTAGAAACATGGAAATATCAACACTGCCATCTGTATAAACATTAAATATCTACAGCGCCATCTGTATAAACATGGAAATATCTACACCGCCATCTGTACACTCATGGAAATATCTAAACAGCCATCTGTATAAACATGGAAATATCTACACCGCTATCTGTATAAACATGGAAATGTCTACATCGTTATCTGTATAAACAGGGAAATATATCACCGCTATCTGTATAAACATGGAAATATCTATACCGCTGTCTCTATAAACATGGAAATATCTCCACCGCTATCAGTATAAACATGAAAATATCTACACCGCTATCTGTATAAACATGGACATATCTACACCGCAGTCTGTATAAACATGGAAGTATCTGCAACGCTATGTGTGTAAACATGCAAATATCTACACAGCTATCTGTGTAAACTTGGAAATATCTACACAGATATCTGTGTAATCATGGAAATATCTACATGGCAATCTGTGCAAAGATGGAAATAACTACACCGCTATCTCTGTAAAAATGGAAACATCTACACCGCCATCTTCAGAAACATGGATGTATCTACACCGCCATCTGTATAAACATGGAAATATCTACACCACTATCTGTATAAACATGGAAATATATTCACTGCTATCTGTATAAACATGGAAATACCTACACCGCCATCTGTATAAAGATGGAAATATCTACACCGCAATCTGTAAATATAGGGAAATACCTACACCGCTATCTCTGTAGACATGGAAATATCTACAACGTTATCTGTATAAACATGGAAATATCTACACTGCCATCTGTATAAAGATGGAAATAGCTACACCGCGAGCTGTATAAACATGTAAATATCTACACCGCTATCTCCATAAACATGGAAATAGCAACACCGCTATCTGTATAAACATGGAAATATCTACACCGCTATCTCTATAAACATGAAAATAGTTACACCACCATCTCTATAAACATGGAAATATTTACACCACAATCTCTTTAAACATAGAAATAACTACACCGCCATCTCTATAAACATGGAAATATCTACACCACCATCTGCACAAACATGGAAATATCTACACAGACATCTGAATAAACATGGAAATATCTACACTGCCATCTTTATAAACTTGGAAATATCTACACTGATATCTGTAGAAAGATGGAAATATCTACAAAGCGATCTGTATAAACATGGAAATTTCTACACCGCTACCTGTATAAACATGGAAATATCTACACCGCTATCTTTATCAACATGGAAATAACTACACAGCAATCTGTATAAACATGGAAATATTTACAAGGCTATCTCGGTAAACATGGAAATATCTACACAGCTATCTCTGTAAACTTGGAAATATCTACACCGCAATCTGTGTAAATTTTGCAATACCTACAGCGCAATCTGTGCAAAGATGGAAATATCTACACCGCTATCTCTGTAAACATGGAAATATCTACACCGCTATCTGTATAAACATGGAAAAATCTACACTGCCATCTGTATAAACATGGAAATATCTACAGCGCCATCTGTATAAACATGGAAATATCTACACTGCCATCTGTATACATATGGAAATATCTACACAGCCATCTGTATAAACATGGAAATATCTACACCGCTATCTCTATAAACATGGAAATACCTACACCGAAATGTTTATAAACATGGAAATATCTACACTGCTATCTGTATAAACATGGAAATATCTACACCGCTTTCTTCATAAACTTTGAAATATCTACACCGCCATCTGTATAAACATGGAAATATCGACACAGGTATCTGTATAAACATGGAAATATCCACACCGATATCTGTATAAATATGGAAATATCTACACCGCCATCTGTAAAAACATGGAAATATCTACACAGTCATCTGTAAAAACATGGAAATATCTACATCTCCATGTGTATAAACATGGAAATATCTAAACCTCCATCTGTATACACATGGAAATATCTACTCAGCCATCTGTATAAACATGGAAATATCTACACCGCTATCTCCATAAACATGGAAATAACTACAGCGCAATCTGTATAAACATGGAAAGATCTGCACCGCTATCTGTATAAACATGGAAATATCTACACCGCTATCTTTAAAAATATGGAAATATCTACACCGCTCTCGCTATAAACATGGAAATATTTACACCGCTGGCAGTATAAACGTGGAAATACCTACATGGCTATATCTATAAACATGGAAATATCCACACTGCCATCTGTATAAACATGGAAATATCTACACAGTCAATTGCATAAAGATGGAAATATATACAACACTATCTGTATAAATATGGAAATATCTACACCGCTATCTGTATAAACATGGAAAAATCTACACCGCTATCTGCATGAACATGGAAATACCTACCCCCCACTCTGTATAAACATGGAATTATCTACACCGCTATCTCTATAAACATAGAAATATCTAAACCGCCATCTCTATAAACTTGGAAATATCCACACCCCCATCAGCATAAACATGGAAATAACTACACCGCCATCTGTATAAACATGGAAATATCTACACCGCCATCTCTATAAACATAGAAACATCTACACTGTCATCTCCAGAAAGATGGAAATACCTACACAGAGATCTGCATAAACATGGAAATATCTACACCTCTACCTGTATAAACATGGAATTATCTACATCACTATCTGTATAAACATGGAAATATCTACACTGCCATCTGTATAAACATGGAAATATCTACACAGCTGTCTCCATAAACATGGAAATACCAACACTGCTATCTGTATAAACATGGAAATATCTACGCTGCCAACGGTATAAACTTGGAAATATCTACCCTGCCATCTGTATACACATGGAAATACCTACACTGCTATCTGTATAAGCATGGAAATATCTACACCGCTTACTCTATAAACATGGAAATACCTATACCGCAATCTGTATAAACATGGAAATATCTACACCGTTATCTGTGTAAACATGGAAATATCTACACCGCTATATGTATAAACTTGTTAATATCTACACCGCTATCTTTATAAACATGGAAATATCTGAAACGCTATCTGTAAAAACATGGAAATATCTACAACAATGTCTGTGTAAACATGGAAATATCTACACAGCTATCTGTGTATACATGGAAATATGTACACCGCAATCTGAGCAAATATCAAAATATCTACACCGCTACCTCTGTAAACATGGAAATATCTACACCGCTATCTGTATAAACATTTAAATACCAACACCGTTATCTGTATAAACATGGAAATATCTACACCGCTATCTCTATAAACATGAAAATACTTACACCACCATCTCTGTAAACATGGAAATATTTACACCGCTATCTCTATAAACATAGAAATAACTACACCGCTATCTCTATAAACATGGAAATATCTACACCGCCATCTGCATAAACATGGAAATATATAAACAGACATCTGTATAAACATGGAAATATCTACACTGCCATCTGTATAAACTTGGAAATATCGACACTGACATCTGTAGAAAGATGGAAATGTCTACAAAGCGATCTGTATAAACATGGGAATTTCTACACTGCTACCTGTATAAACGTGGAAATATCTACACCGCCATCTGTATCAACACGGAAATAACTACCCTGCAATCTGTATAAACATGGAAATATCTACAATGCTGTCCCTGTAATCATGGAAATATCTACACAGCTATCTGTGTAAACTTGGAAATATCAACACCACTATCTGGGTAAATTTTGCAATACCTACAGCGCAATCTGTGCAAAGATGGAAATATCTACACCGCTATCTCTGTAAACATGGAAATATCTACACCGCTATCTGTATAAACATGGAAAAATCTACACTGCCATCTGTATAAACATGGAAATATCTACAGCGCCATCTGTATAAACATGGAAATATCTACACTGCCATCTGTATACATATGGAAATATCTACACAGCCATCTGTATAAACATGGAAATATCTACACTGCTATCTCTATAAACATGGAAATACCTACACCGAAATGTTTATAAACATGGAAATATCTACACTGCTATCTGTATAAACATGGAAATATCTACACCGCTTTCTTCATAAACTTTGAAATATCTACACCGCCATCTGTATAAACATGGAAATATCGACACAGGTATCTGTATAAACATGGAAATATCCACACCGATATCTGTATAAATATGGAAATATCTACACCGCCATCTGTAAAAACATGGAAATATCTACACAGTCATCTGTAAAAACATGGAAATATCTACATCTCCATGTGTATAAACATGGAAATATCTAAACCTCCATCTGTATACACATGGAAATATCTACTCAGCCATCTGTATAAACATGGAAATATCTACACCGCTATCTCCATAAACATGGAAATAACTACAGCGCAATCTGTATAAACATGGAAAGATCTGCACCGCTATCTGTATAAACATGGAAATATCTACACCGCTATCTTTAAAAATATGGAAATATCTACACCGCTCTCGCTATAAACATGGAAATATTTACACCGCTGGCAGTATAAACGTGGAAATACCTACATGGCTATATCTATAAACATGGAAATATCCACACTGCCATCTGTATAAACATGGAAATATCTACACAGTCAATTGCATAAAGATGGAAATATATACAACACTATCTGTATAAATATGGAAATATCTACACCGCTATCTGTATAAACATGGAAAAATCTACACCGCTATCTGCATGAACATGGAAATACCTACCCCCCACTCTGTATAAACATGGAATTATCTACACCGCTATCTCTATAAACATAGAAATATCTAAACCGCCATCTCTATAAACTTGGAAATATCCACACCCCCATCAGCATAAACATGGAAATAACTACACCGCCATCTGTATAAACATGGAAATATCTACACCGCCATCTCTATAAACATAGAAACATCTACACTGTCATCTCCAGAAAGATGGAAATACCTACACAGAGATCTGCATAAACATGGAAATATCTACACCTCTACCTGTATAAACATGGAATTATCTACATCACTATCTGTATAAACATGGAAATATCTACACTGCCATCTGTATAAACATGGAAATATCTACACAGCTGTCTCCATAAACATGGAAATACCAACACTGCTATCTGTATAAACATGGAAATATCTACGCTGCCAACGGTATAAACTTGGAAATATCTACCCTGCCATCTGTATACACATGGAAATACCTACACTGCTATCTGTATAAGCATGGAAATATCTACACCGCTTACTCTATAAACATGGAAATACCTATACCGCAATCTGTATAAACATGGAAATATCTACACCGTTATCTGTGTAAACATGGAAATATCTACACCGCTATATGTATAAACTTGTTAATATCTACACCGCTATCTTTATAAACATGGAAATATCTGAAACGCTATCTGTAAAAACATGGAAATATCTACAACAATGTCTGTGTAAACATGGAAATATCTACACAGCTATCTGTGTATACATGGAAATATGTACACCGCAATCTGAGCAAATATCAAAATATCTACACCGCTACCTCTGTAAACATGGAAATATCTACACCGCTATCTGTATAAACATTTAAATACCAACACCGTTATCTGTATAAACATGGAAATATCTACACCGCTATCTCTATAAACATGAAAATACTTACACCACCATCTCTGTAAACATGGAAATATTTACACCGCTATCTCTATAAACATAGAAATAACTACACCGCTATCTCTATAAACATGGAAATATCTACACCGCCATCTGCATAAACATGGAAATATATAAACAGACATCTGTATAAACATGGAAATATCTACACTGCCATCTGTATAAACTTGGAAATATCGACACTGACATCTGTAGAAAGATGGAAATGTCTACAAAGCGATCTGTATAAACATGGGAATTTCTACACTGCTACCTGTATAAACGTGGAAATATCTACACCGCCATCTGTATCAACACGGAAATAACTACCCTGCAATCTGTATAAACATGGAAATATCTACAATGCTGTCCCTGTAATCATGGAAATATCTACACAGCTATCTGTGTAAACTTGGAAATATCAACACCACTATCTGGGTAAATTTGGCAATACCTACAGCGCAATCTGTGCAAAGATGGAAATATCTACACCGCTATCTCTGTAAACATGGAAATATCTACACCGCTATCTGTAGAAACATGGAAATATCAACACTGCCATCTGTATAAACATTAAATATCTACAGCGCCATCTGTATAAACATGGAAATATCTACACCGCCATCTGTACACTCATGGAAATATCTAAACAGCCATCTGTATAAACATGGAAATATCTACACCGCTATCTGTATAAACATGGAAATGTCTACATCGTTATCTGTATAAACAGGGAAATATATCACCGCTATCTGTATAAACATGGAAATATCTATACCGCTGTCTCTATAAACATGGAAATATCTCCACCGCTATCAGTATAAACATGAAAATATCTACACCGCTATCTGTATAAACATGGACATATCTACACCGCAGTCTGTATAAACATGGAAGTATCTGCAACGCTATGTGTGTAAACATGCAAATATCTACACAGCTATCTGTGTAAACTTGGAAATATCTACACAGATATCTGTGTAATCATGGAAATATCTACATGGCAATCTGTGCAAAGATGGAAATAACTACACCGCTATCTCTGTAAAAATGGAAACATCTACACCGCCATCTTCAGAAACATGGATGTATCTACACCGCCATCTGTATAAACATGGAAATATCTACACCACTATCTGTATAAACATGGAAATATATTCACTGCTATCTGTATAAACATGGAAATACCTACACCGCCATCTGTATAAAGATGGAAATATCTACACCGCAATCTGTATAAATATGGAAATACCTACACCGCTATCTCTGTAGACATGGAAATATCTACAACGTTATCTGTATAAACATGGAAATATCTACACTGCCATCTGTATAAAGATGGAAATAGCTACACCGCGAGCTGTATAAACATGTAAATATCTACACCGCTATCTCCATAAACATGGAAATAGCAACACCGCTATCTGTATAAACATGGAAATATCTACACCGCTATCTCTATAAACATGAAAATAGTTACACCACCATCTCTATAAACATGGAAATATTTACACCACAATCTCTTTAAACATAGAAATAACTACACCGCCATCTCTATAAACATGGAAATATCTACACCACCATCTGCACAAACATGGAAATATCTACACAGACATCTGAATAAACATGGAAATATCTACACTGCCATCTTTATAAACATGGAAATATCTACACTGATATCTGTAGAAAGATGGAAATATCTACAAAGCGATCTGTATAAACATGGAAATTTCTACACCGCTACCTGTATAAACATGGAAATATCTACACCGCTATCTTTATCAACATGGAAATAACTACACAGCAATCTGTATAAACATGGAAATATCTACAAGGCTATCTCTGTAAACATGGAAATATCTACACAGCTATCTGTGTAAACTTGGAAATATCTACAACGCTATCTGTGTAAATTTTGCAATACCTACAGCGCAATCTGTGCAAAGATGGAAATATCTACACCGCTATCTCTGTAAACATGGAAATATCTACACCGCTATCTGTATAAACATGGAAATATCTACACTGCCATCTGTAAACTTGGAAATATCTACAGCGCCATCTGTATAAACATGGAAATATCTACACCGCCATCAGTATACACATGGAAATATCTACCGAGCCATCTTTATAAACATGGAAATATCTACACTGCTATCTCTATAAACATGGAAATATCTACACCGCCATCTGTGTAAATATGGAAATATGTATACAGTCATCTGTATAAACATGGAAATTACACCGCTATCAGTATAAACATGGAAATACCTACACCGCTATCCGTATAAACATGGAAATATCTACACCGCTATCTGTATAAATATGGAAATATCCACACCGCTATCCCTATAAACATGGAAATGTCTACACCGCTATCTGTATTAACATGGAAATATCTACATGGCTATCTCTATAAACATGGAAATATCATCACCGCTATCTGCATAAACAAGGAAATATCTACACCGCTATCTGCATAGACATGGAAATATCTACATCGTTATCTGTACAAACATGGAAATATCTCCATCGCTATATCTATGAACATGGAAATATCTCCACCGCTATCTCTATAAACTTGGAAATATCTTCACCGCTATCTTTATAACCATGGAAATATCTACTCCACTATCTGTATAAACATGGATATATCTACACTGCCATGTGTATAAACATGGTAATAGCCACACCGCTATCTGTATAAACATGGAAATATCTACACCACCATCTGAATAATCATACAAATATCTAAACCGCTATCTGTATAAATATGGAAATATCTACACCGCTATCTCTGTAAACATGGAAATATCTACACCGCTACCTGTATAAACATGGACATATCTTCACCGCTATCTCTATAAACATGGAAATATCTACACCGCTACGTGCATAAACTTGGAAATATCTACACCACCATCTCTAGAAACATGGAAATATCTACACCGCTATCTGTATAAACATGGAAATAACAACATCATTATCTGTATAAACATGGAAATATCTACACCGCTATCTCTATAAACATGAAAATACTTACACCACCATCTCTGTAAACATGGAAATATTTACACCGCTATCTCTATAAACATAGAAATAACTACACCGCTATCTCTATAAACATGGAAATATCTACACCGCCATCTGCATAAACATGGAAATATCTAAACAGACATCTGTATAAACATGGAAATATCTACACTGCCATCTGTATAAACTTGGAAATATCTACACTGACATCTGTAGAAAGATGGAAATGTCTACAAAGCGATCTGTATAAACATGGGAATTTCTACACTGCTACCTGTATAAACGTGGAAATATCTACACCGCCATCTGTATCAACACGGAAATAACTACCCTGCAATCTGTATAAACATGGAAATATCTACAATGCTATCTCTGTAATCATGGAAATATCTACACAGCTATCTGTGTAAACTTGGAAATATCTACACCACTATCTGGGTAAATTTGGCAATACCTACAGCGCAATCTGTGCAAAGATGGAAATATCTACACCGCTATCTCTGTAAACATGGAAATATCTACACCGCTATCTGTAGAAACATGGAAATATCAACACTGCCATCTGTATAAACATGGAAATATCTACACCGCCATCTGTACACTCATGGAAATATCTAAACAGCCATCTGTATAAACATGGAAATATCTACACCGCTATCTGTATAAACATGGAAATGTCTACATCGTTATCTGTATAAACAGGGAAATATATCACCGCTATCTGTCTAAACATGGAAATATCTATACCGTTGTCTCTATAAACATGGAAATATCTCCACCGCTATCTGTATAAACATGAAAATATCTACACCGCTATCTGTATAAACATGGACATATCTACACCGCAGTCTGTATAAACATGGAAGTATCTGCAACGCTATGTGTGTAAACATGGAAATATCTACACAGCTATCTGTGTAAACTTGGAAATATCTACACAGATATCTGCGTAATCATGGAAATATCTACATGGCAATCTGTGCAAAGATGGAAATAACTACACCGCTATCTCTGTAAAAATGGAAATATCTACACCGCCATCTTCAGAAACATGGATGTATCTACACCGCCATCTGTATAAACATGGAAATATCTACACCACTATCTGTATAAACATGGAAATATATTCACTGCTATCTGTATAAACATGGAAATACCTACACCGCCATCTGTATAAAGATGGAAATATCTACACCGCAATCTGTAAATATAGGGAAATACCTACACCGCTATCTCTGTAGACATGGAAATATCTACAACGTTATCTGTATAAACATGGAAATATCTACACTGCCATCTGTATAAAGATGGAAATAGCTACACCGCGAGCTGTATAAACATGTAAATATCTACACCGCTATCTCCATAAACATGGAAATAGCAACACCGCTATCTGTATAAACATGGAAATATCTACACCGCTATCTCTATAAACATGAAAATAGTTACACCACCATCTCTATAAACATGGAAATATTTACACCACAATCTCTTTAAACATAGAAATAACTACACCGCCATCTCTATAAACATGGAAATATCTACACCACCATCTGCACAAACATGGAAATATCTACACAGACATCTGAATAAACATGGAAATATCTACACTGCCATCTTTATAAACTTGGAAATATCTACACTGATATCTGTAGAAAGATGGAAATATCTACAAAGCGATCTGTATAAACATGGAAATTTCTACACCGCTACCTGTATAAACATGGAAATATCTACACCGCTATCTTTATCAACAGGGAAATAACTACACAGCAATCTGTATAAACATGGAAATATCTACAAGGCTATCTCTGTAAACATGGAAATATCTACACAGCTATCTCTGTAAACTTGGAAATATCTACACCGCAATCTGTGTAAATTTTGCAATACCTAGAGCGCAATCTGTGCAAAGATGGAAATATCTACACCGCTATCTCTGTAAACATGGAAATATCTACACCGCTATCTGTATAAACATGGAAAAATCTACACTGCCATCTGTATAAACATGGAAATATCTACAGCGCCATCTGTATAAACATGGAAATATCTACACTGCCATCTGTATACATATGGAAATATCTACACAGCCATCTGTATAAACATGGAAATATCTACACCGCTATCTCTATAAACATGGAAATACCTACACCGAAATGTTTATAAACATGGAAATATCTACACTGCTATCTGTATAAACATGGAAATATCTACACCGCTTTCTTCATAAACTTTGAAATATCTACACCGCCATCTGTATAAACATGGAAATATCGACACAGGTATCTGTATAAACATGGAAATATCCACACCGATATCTGTATAAATATGGAAATATCTACACCGCCATCTGTAAAAACATGGAAATATCTACACAGTCATCTGTAAAAACATGGAAATATCTACATCTCCATGTGTATAAACATGGAAATATCTAAACCTCCATCTGTATACACATGGAAATATCTACTCAGCCATCTGTATAAACATGGAAATATCTACACCGCTATCTCCATAAACATGGAAATAACTACAGCGCAATCTGTATAAACATGGAAAGATCTGCACCGCTATCTGTATAAACATGGAAATATCTACACCGCTATCTTTAAAAATATGGAAATATCTACACCGCTCTCGCTATAAACATGGAAATATTTACACCGCTGGCAGTATAAACGTGGAAATACCTACATGGCTATATCTATAAACATGGAAATATCCACACTGCCATCTGTATAAACATGGAAATATCTACACAGTCAATTGCATAAAGATGGAAATATATACAACACTATCTGTATAAATATGGAAATATCTACACCGCTATCTGTATAAACATGGAAAAATCTACACCGCTATCTGTATGAACATGGAAATACCTACCCCCCACTCTGTATAAACATGGAATTATCTACACCGCTATCTCTATAAACATAGAAATATCTAAACCGCCATCTCTATAAACTTGGAAATATCCACACCCCCATCAGCATAAACATGGAAATAACTACACCGCCATCTGTATAAACATGGAAATATCTACACCGCCATCTCTATAAACATAGAAACATCTACACTGTCATCTCCAGAAAGATGGAAATACCTACACAGAGATCTGCATAAACATGGAAATATCTACACCTCTACCTGTATAAACATGGAATTATCTACATCACTATCTGTATAAACATGGAAATATCTACACTGCCATCTGTATAAACATGGAAATATCTACACAGCTGTCTCCATAAACATGGAAATACCAACACTGCTATCTGTATAAACATGGAAATATCTACGCTGCCAACGGTATAAACTTGGAAATATCTACCCTGCCATCTGTATACACATGGAAATACCTACACTGCTATCTGTATAAGCATGGAAATATCTACACCGCTTTCTCTATAAACATGGAAATACCTATACCGCAATCTGTATAAACATGGAAATATCTACACCGTTATCTGTGTAAACATGGAAATATCTACACCGCTATATGTATAAACTTGTTAATATCTACACCGCTATCTTTATAAACATGGAAATATCTGAAACGCTATCTGTAAAAACATGGAAATATCTACAACAATGTCTGTGTAAACATGGAAATATCTACACAGCTATCTGTGTATACATGGAAATATGTACACCGCAATCTGAGCAAATATCAAAATATCTACACCGCTACCTCTGTAAACATGGAAATATCTACACCGCTATCTGTATAAACATTTAAATACCAACACCGTTATCTGTATAAACATGGAAATATCTACACCGCTATCTCTATAAACATGAAAATACTTACACCACCATCTCTGTAAACATGGAAATATTTACACCGCTATCTCTATAAACATAGAAATAACTACACCGCTATCTCTATAAACATGGAAATATCTACACCGCCATCTGCATAAACATGGAAATATATAAACAGACATCTGTATAAACATGGAAATATCTACACTGCCATCTGTATAAACTTGGAAATATCGACACTGACATCTGTAGAAAGATGGAAATGTCTACAAAGCGATCTGTATAAACATGGGAATTTCTACACTGCTACCTGTATAAACGTGGAAATATCTACACCGCCATCTGTATCAACACGGAAATAACTACCCTGCAATCTGTATAAACATGGAAATATCTACAATGCTGTCCCTGTAATCATGGAAATATCTACACAGCTATCTGTGTAAACTTGGAAATATCAACACCACTATCTGGGTAAATTTGGCAATACCTACAGCGCAATCTGTGCAAAGATGGAAATATCTACACCGCTATCTCTGTAAACATGGAAATATCTACACCGCTATCTGTAGAAACATGGAAATATCAACACTGCCATCTGTATAAACATTAAATATCTACAGCGCCATCTGTATAAACATGGAAATATCTACACCGCCATCTGTACACTCATGGAAATATCTAAACAGCCATCTGTATAAACATGGAAATATCTACACCGCTATCTGTATAAACATGGAAATGTCTACATCGTTATCTGTATAAACAGGGAAATATATCACCGCTATCTGTATAAACATGGAAATATCTATACCGCTGTCTCTATAAACATGGAAATATCTCCACCGCTATCAGTATAAACATGAAAATATCTACACCGCTATCTGTATAAACATGGACATATCTACACCGCAGTCTGTATAAACATGGAAGTATCTGCAACGCTATGTGTGTAAACATGCAAATATCTACACAGCTATCTGTGTAAACTTGGAAATATCTACACAGATATCTGTGTAATCATGGAAATATCTACATGGCAATCTGTGCAAAGATGGAAATAACTACACCGCTATCTCTGTAAAAATGGAAACATCTACACCGCCATCTTCAGAAACATGGATGTATCTACACCGCCATCTGTATAAACATGGAAATATCTACACCACTATCTGTATAAACATGAAAATATATTCACTGCTATCTGTATAAACATGAAAATACCTACACCGCCATCTGTATAAAGATGGAAATATCTACACCGCAATCTGTATAAATATGGAAATACCTACACCGCTATCTCTGTAGACATGGAAATATCTACAACGTTATCTGTATAAACATGGAAATATCTACACTGCCATCTGTATAAAGATGGAAATAGCTACACCGCGAGCTGTATAAACATGTAAATATCTACACCGCTATCTCCATAAACATGGAAATAGCAACACCGCTATCTGTATAAACATGGAAATATCTACACCGCTATCTCTATAAACATGAAAATAGTTACACCACCATCTCTATAAACATGGAAATATTTACACCACAATCTCTTTAAACATAGAAATAACTACACCGCCATCTCTATAAACATGGAAATATCTACACCACCATCTGCACAAACATGGAAATATCTACACAGACATCTGAATAAACATGGAAATATCTACACTGCCATCTTTATAAACTTGGAAATATCTACACTGATATCTGTAGAAAGATGGAAATATCTACAAAGCGATCTGTATAAACATGGAAATTTCTACACCGCTACCTGTATAAACATGGAAATATCTACACCGCTATCTTTATCAACATGGAAATAACTACACAGCAATCTGTATAAACATGGAAATATCTACAAGGCTATCTCTGTAAACATGGAAATATCTACACAGCTATCTCTGTAAACTTGGAAATATCTACACCGCAATCTGTGTAAATTTTGCAATACCTACAGCGCAATCTGTGCAAAGATGGAAATATCTACACCGCTATCTCTGTAAACATGGAAATATCTACACCGCTATCTGTATAAACAAGGAAATATCTACACTGCCATCTGTAAACTTGGAAATATCTACAGCGCCATCTGTATAAACATGGAAATATCTACACCGCCATCAGTATACACATGGAAATATCTACCGAGCCATCTTTATAAACATGGAAATATCTACACTGCTATCTCTATAAACATGGAAATATCTACACCGCCATCTGTGTAAATATGGAAATATGTATACAGTCATCTGTATAAACATGGAAATTACACCGCTAACGGTATAAACATGGAAATACCTACACCGCTATCCGTATAAACATGGAAATATCTACACCGCTATCTGTATAAATATGGAAATATCCACACCGCTATCCCTATAAACATGGAAATGTCTACACCGCTATCTGTATAAACATGGAAATATCTACATGGCTATCTCTATAAACATGGAAATATCATCACCGCTATCTGCATAAACAAGGAAATATCTACACCGCTATCTGCATAGACATGGAAATATCTACATCGTTATCTGTACAAACATGGAAATAACTCCATCGCTATATCTATGAACATGGAAATATCTCCACCGCTATCTCTATAAACTTGGAAATATCTTCACCGCTATCTTTATAACCATGGAAATATCTACTCCACTATCTGTATAAACATGGATATATCTACACTGCCATGTGTATAAACATGGTAATAGCCACACCGCTATCTGTATAAACATGGAAATATCTACACCACCATCTGAATAATCATACAAATATCTAAACCGCTATCTGTATAAATATGGAAATATCTACACCGCTATCTCTGTAAACATGGAAATATCTACACCGCTACCTGTATAAACATGGACATATCTTCACCGCTATCTCTATAAACATGGAAATATCTACACCGCTACGTGCATAAACTTGGAAATATCTACACCACCATCTCTAGAAACATGGAAATATCTACACCGCTATCTGTATAAACATGGAAATAACAACATCATTATCTGTATAAACATGGAAATATCTACACCGCTATCTCTATAAACATGAAAATACTTACACCACCATCTCTGTAAACATGGAAATATTTACACCGCTATCTCTATAAACATAGAAATAACTACACCGCTATCTCTATAAACATGGAAATATCTACACCGCCATCTGCATAAACATGGAAATATCTAAACAGACATCTGTATAAACATGGAAATATCTACACTGCCATCTGTATAAACTTGGAAATATCTACACTGACATCTGTAGAAAGATGGAAATGTCTACAAAGCGATCTGTATAAACATGGGAATTTCTACACTGCTACCTGTATAAACGTGGAAATATCTACACCGCCATCTGTATCAACACGGAAATAACTACCCTGCAATCTGTATAAACATGGAAATATCTACAATGCTATCTCTGTAATCATGGAAATATCTACACAGCTATCTGTGTAAACTTGGAAATATCTACACCACTATCTGGGTAAATTTGGCAATACCTACAGCGCAATCTGTGCAAAGATGGAAATATCTACACCGCTATCTCTGTAAACATGGAAATATCTACACCGCTATCTGTAGAAACATGGAAATATCAACACTGCCATCTGTATAAACATGGAAATATCTACACCGCCATCTGTACACTCATGGAAATATCTAAACAGCCATCTGTATAAACATGGAAATATCTACACCGCTATCTGTATAAACATGGAAATGTCTACATCGTTATCTGTATAAACAGGGAAATATATCACCGCTATCTGTATAAACATGGAAATATCTATACCGTTGTCTCTATAAACATGGAAATATCTCCACCGCTATCTGTATAAACATGAAAATATCTACACCGCTATCTGTATAAACATGGACATATCTACACCGCAGTCTGTATAAACATGGAAGTATCTGCAACGCTATGTGTGTAAACATGGAAATATCTACACAGCTATCTGTGTAAACTTGGAAATATCTACACAGATATCTGCGTAATCATGGAAATATCTACATGGCAATCTGTGCAAAGATGGAAATAACTACACCGCTATCTCTGTAAAAATGGAAATATCTACACCGCCATCTTCAGAAACATGGATGTATCTACACCGCCATCTGTATAAACATGGAAATATCTACACCACTATCTGTATAAACATGGAAATATATTCACTGCTATCTGTATAAACATGGAAATACCTACACCGCCATCTGTATAAAGATGGAAATATCTACACCGCAATCTGTAAATATAGGGAAATACCTACACCGCTATCTCTGTAGACATGGAAATATCTACAACGTTATCTGTATAAACATGGAAATATCTACACTGCCATCTGTATAAAGATGGAAATAGCTACACCGCGAGCTGTATAAACATGTAAATATCTACACCGCTATCTCCATAAACATGGAAATAGCAACACCGCTATCTGTATAAACATGGAAATATCTACACCGCTATCTCTATAAACATGAAAATAGTTACACCACCATCTCTATAAACATGGAAATATTTACACCACAATCTCTTTAAACATAGAAATAACTACACCGCCATCTCTATAAACATGGAAATATCTACACCACCATCTGCACAAACATGGAAATATCTACACAGACATCTGAATAAACATGGAAATATCTACACTGCCATCTTTATAAACTTGGAAATATCTACACTGATATCTGTAGAAAGATGGAAATATCTACAAAGCGATCCGTATAAACATGGAAATTTCTACACCGCTACCTGTATAAACATGGAAATATCTACACCGCTATCTTTATCAACATGGAAATAACTACACAGCAATCTGTATAAACATGGAAATATCTACAAGGCTATCTCTGTAAACATGGAAATATCTACACAGCTATCTCTGTAAACTTGGAAATATCTACACCGCAATCTGTGTAAATTTTGCAATACCTACAGCGCAATCTGTGCAAAGATGGAAATATCTACACCGCTATCTCTGTAAACATGGAAATATCTACACCGCTATCTGTATAAACATGGAAAAATCTACACTGCCATCTGTATAAACATGGAAATATCTACAGCGCCATCTGTATAAACATGGAAATATCTACACCGCCATCAGTATACACATGGAAATATCTACCGAGCCATCTTTATAAACATGGAAATATCTACACTGCTATCTGTATAAACATGGAAATATCTACACCGCTATCTGTGTAAACTTGTAAATATCTACACCGCTATCTGTATAAACATGAAAATTTTTACACCGCTATCTGTATAAACATGCAAATATCTCCACCGCTATCTTTATAAACACGGAAATACCTAAACCAGTATCTTTATCAACATGGAAATACCTACACTGCTATCTCTATATACAATGAAATATCTACAACGCTACCTGTGTAAACATGGAAATATCTACACAGCTATCTGTGTAAACTTGGAGATATCTACACCGCAATCTGTGTAAGCATGGAAATATCTACAAAGCTATCTGTGTAAACATGGAAATATTTCCAACGCTATCTGTGTAAACAGGAAAATATCTACACAGCTATCTGTAAAACGTGAAAATATCTACACCACTATCTGTATATACGTGGAAATATCTTCACCGCTATCTGTATAAACATGGAAATATCTACAACGCTATCTGTGTAACCATGGAAATATCTACACAGCAATCTGTGTATACTTGGAAATATCTACACAGCTATCTGTTAAAAAATGGAAATATCTACACGGCAATCTGTGCAAATTTAGAAATATCTACACCGCTATCTCTGTAAACATGGAAATATCTACACCGCTATCTGTATAAACATGGAAATATCTACACCGCTATCTGTATAAACAAGGAAATACCTACACCGCCATCTTTAGAAACATGGAAATATCTACACCGCCATCTGTATAAACATGGAAATACATACAGCGCTACCTGTATAAATATGGAAATGACTACACCGCTATGTCTATAAACATGGAAATACCTACACCACTTGCACTATAAACATGGAAATATCTACAACGAAATCTCTGTAAACATGGAAATATCTACACTGCCATCTGTGTAAACATGAAAATATATACACCGCCATCTTCAGAAACATGGCTGTATCTACACCGCCATCTGTTTAAACATGGAAATATATACACCACTATCTGTATAAAGATGGAAATATCTTCACAGCCATCTGTATAAAGATGGAAATATCTGCACTGGGAGCTGTATAAACATGGAAATACCAACACCGCTATCTGTATAAACATCGAATTATCTACACCTCTATCTGAATAAACATGGAAATATCTGCACTGCTCTCTCTATAAACATGGAAATACCTACACCACCATCTGTATAAACATGCAAATATCTACAGGGAAATCTGTAAAAACGTGCAAATATGTAGACAGTCATCTCTATAAACATCGAAATATCTACACCGCTATCTGTATAAACTTGGAAATACCGACACCGCTATCTGTATAAACATGGAAATATCTACTCCACTATCTGTATAATCATGGATATATCTACACTGCCATCTGTATAAACATGGTAATAGCCACACCGCTATCTGTATAAACATGGAAATATATACACCACCATCTGAATAAACATACAAATATCTAAACCGCTATCTGTATAAATATGGAAATATCTACACCGCTATCTCTGTAAACATGGAAATATCTACACCGCTACCTGTATAAACATGGACATATCTTCACTGCTATCTCTATAAACATGGAAATATCTACACCGCTACGTGCATAAACTTGGAAATATCTACACCACCATCTCTAGAAACATGGAAATATCTCCACCGCTATCTGTATAAACATGGAAATATCTCCTCCACTCTCTGTATAAACATGGAAATATCTATACCGCTATCTGTATAAACATGGAAATATCTACACCGCTATCTGTGTAAACATGGAAATATCTACACCGCTGTCTGTGTAAACATGGAAATATGTACACCGCAATCTGTGTGAAGATGGAAATATCTACACTGCAATCTGTGCAAATATGGAAATATCTACACCTCTATCTCTGTAAACATGGAAATATCTACACCACTCTCTGTATAAGCATGGAAATATCGACACCGCTATCTGTAAAAACATGGAAATATCTACACCACAATCTGTATAAACATGGATTATCTACACCGCTATCTGTATAAACATGGAAATATCTACACCACTATCTGTATAAACATGGAAATATCTCCTCCGTTATCTGTATAAATATTGAAATATCTACACCGCTATCTCTATAAACATGGAAATGTCTACACTGCTCTCTGTATAAACATGGAAATATCTACACCGCCATCTGAATAAACTTACAAATATCTACACCGCTATCTCTATAAATAAGGAAGTATCCACACCGCTATCTCTGTAAACACGGAAATACCTACACCGCTACCTGTATAAAAATGGAAATAGCTACAACACTATATCTATAAACATGGAAATAACTACACCGCTATCTGCGTATACTTGAAAATATCTACACCACCATCTCTATACACATTGAAATATCTCCACCGCTATCTGTATAAACATGGAAATATCTCCTCTGCTCTCTGTATGAATATGGAAATATCTACACCGCTATCTGTATAAACATGGAAATATCTACACCGCCATCTGTATAAACATAGAAATATCTACACCGCCATCTGTATAAACATGCAAATATCTACGGCGCTATCTGTATAAACATGGAAATATCTCCACCGCTATCTGCATAAACGTGGAAATATCTACACTGCTATCTTTATAAACATGGAAATATCTTCACCGCAATCTCAATAAACATGGAAATACCTACAACACTGTCTGTGTAAACATGGAAATATCTACACAGCTGTCTGTGTAAACATGGAAATATGTACACTGCAATCTGTGTGAGGATGGAAATATCTACACCGCAATCTGTACAAATATGGAAATATCTACACCTCTATCTCTGTAAACATGGAAATATCTACACCACAATCTGTATAAACATGGAAATATCTACACGACAATCTGTATAA
This sequence comes from Pan paniscus, assembly GCF_029289425.2. Taxonomy (NCBI): domain Eukaryota; kingdom Metazoa; phylum Chordata; class Mammalia; order Primates; family Hominidae; genus Pan; species Pan paniscus. The sequence goes on from NC_073255.2 coordinate 121,848,249, forward strand.
ACATGGAAATATCTACTCCGCTATCTGTATAAATATGGAAATATCTACTCCGCTATCTCTATAAACATGGAAATGACTACACCGCCTTCTGTATAAACATGAAAATATCTACACTGCCATCTGTATAAACACGGAAATTACTACACCGCTATCTCTATAAACATGGAAATATCTACACTGCCATCTGTATATACAAGGAAATAGCTACACAGTCATCTGTATAAACATGGAAACATCTACACCACTATCTGTATAAACGTGGAAATACGTACACTGCCATCTGTATAAACATGGAAACATCTACACCACTATCTGTATAAACGTGGAAATACCTACACTGCCATCTGTATAAACATGGAAATATCTACACAGCCATCTCTATAAACATGGAAATATCTACAACGCTACCTCCATAAACATGGAAATAGCCACACCGCTATCTGCATAAACATGGAAATATCTACACTGCCATCTGTATACACATGGAAATATCTACACAGTCATTTGAATAAAGATGGAAATATCTGCACCGTTATCTGTATAAACATGGAAATATCTACACCGCTATCTATATAAAGGTGGAAATATCTACATCGCAATCTGTGGAAATATGGAAATATCTACACATCTATCTCTGTAAACATGGAAATATCTACTCCGCTATCTATATAAACATGGAAATATCTACACCGCTGTCTGTATAAACATGGAAATATCTACACCATGATCTGTATAAACATGGATATATCTTCACCGCTATCTGTATAAACATGGAAACATCTACATGGCTATCTGTATAAACATGGAAATTTCTACATCGCTATCTGTAGAAATATGGAAATATCTACACCGCTATCTCTGTAAACATGGAAATGTCTACACCACTATCTGTATAAACATGGAAATATCTACATGGCTATTTCTATAAATATGGAAATATCTACACCGCCATCTGTATAAACATGGAAATACCTTCAGAGTCATCTGTATAAACATAGAAATATCCACACCACTATCTGTATAAACGCAGAAATATCTACAATGCCATGTGTATAAACATGGAAATATCTACACAGCCATCTCTATAAACATGGAAATATCTACATCGCTATCTGAATAAACATGGAAATAGCTAAACCGCCATCTGTATAAACATGGAAATATCTACACCGCCATCTGAGTAAATATGGAAATATGTATACAGTCATCTGTATAAACATGGAAATTACACCGCTATCAGTATAAACATGGAAATACCTACACCGCTATCCGTATAAACATGGAAATATCTACACCGCTATCTGTATAAACATGGAAATATCTACACCGCCATCTGTATAAACATAGAAATATCTACACCGCCATCTGTATAAACATGCAAATATCTACGGCGCTATCTGTATAAACATGGAAATATCTCCACCGCTATCTGCATAAACGTGGAAATATCTACACTGCTATCTTTATAAACATGGAAATATCTTCACCGCAATCTCAATAAACATGGAAATACCTACAACACTGTCTGTGTAAACATGGAAATATCTACACAGCTGTCTGTGTAAACATGGAAATATGTACACTGCAATCTGTGTGAGGATGGGAATATCTACACCGCAATCTGTACAAATATGGAAATATCTACACCTCTATCTCTGTAAACATGGAAATATCTACACCACAATCTGTATAAACATGGAAATATCTACACGACAATCTGTATAAACATGGAAATATCTACTCCGCTATCTGTATAAATATGGAAATATCTACTCCGCTATCTCTATAAACATGGAAATGACTACACCGCCTTCTGTATAAACATGAAAATATCTACACTGCCATCTGTATAAACACGGAAATAACTACACCGCTATCTCTATAAACATGGAAATATCTACACTGCCATCTGTATATACAAGGAAATAGCTACACAGTCATCTGTATAAACATGGAAACATCTACACCACTATCTGTATAAACGTGGAAATACGTACACTGCCATCTGTATAAACATGGAAACATCTACACCACTATCTGTATAAACGTGGAAATACCTACACTGCCATCTGTATAAACATGGAAATATCTACACAGCCATCTCTATAAACATGGAAATATCTACAACGCTACCTCCATAAACATGGAAATAGCCACACCGCTATCTGCATAAACATGGAAATATCTACACTGCCATCTGTATACACATGGAAATATCTACACAGTCATTTGAATAAAGATGGAAATATCTGCACCGTTATCTGTATAAACATGGAAATATCTACACCGCTATCTATATAAAGGTGGAAATATCTACACCGCAATCTGTGGAAATATGGAAATATCTACACATCTATCTCTGTAAACATGGAAATATCTACTCCGCTATCTATATAAACATGGAAATATCTACACCGCTGTCTGTATAAACATGGAAATATCTACACCATGATCTGTATAAACATGGATATATCTTCACCGCTATCTGTATAAACATGGAAACATCTACATGGCTATCTGTATAAACATGGAAATATCTACATCGCTATCTGTAGAAATATGGAAATATCTACACCGCTATCTCTGTAAACATGGAAATGTCTACACCACTATCTGTATAAACATGGAAATATCTACATGGCTATTTCTATAAATATGGAAATATCTACACCGCCATCTGTATAAACATGGAAATACCTTCAGAGTCATCTGTATAAACATAGAAATATCCACACCACTATCTGTATAAACGCAGAAATATCTACAATGCCATGTGTATAAACATGGAAATATCTACACAGCCATCTCTATAAACATGGAAATATCTACATCGCTATCTGAATAAACATGGAAATAGCTAAACCGCCATCTGTATAAACATGGAAATATCTACACCGCCATCTGAGTAAATATGGAAATATGTATACAGTCATCTGTATAAACATGGAAATTACACCGCTATCAGTATAAACATGGAAATACCTACACCGCTATCCGTATAAACATGGAAATATCTACACCACTATCTGTATAAACATGGAAATATCTACACTGCCATCTGTAAACATGGAAATATCTACAGCGCCATCTGTATAATCATGGAAATATCTACACCGCCATCAGTATACACATGGAAATATCTACCGAGCCATCTTTATAAACATGGAAATATCTACACTGCTATCTCTATAAACATGGAAATATCTACACCGACATCTGTGTAAATATGGAAATATGTATACAGTCATCTGTATAAACATGGAAATTACACCGCTATCAGTATAAACATGGAAATACCTACACCGCTATCCGTATAAACATGGAAATATCTACACCACTATCTGTATAAATATGGAAATATCCACACCGCTATCCCTATAAACATGGAAATGTCTACACCGCTATCTGTATAAACATGGAAATATCTACATGGCTATCTCTATAAACATGGAAATATCATCACCGCTATCTGCATAAACAAGGAAATATCTACACCGCTATCTGCATAGACATGGAAATATCTACATCGTTATCTGTACAAACATGGAAATATCTCCATTGCTATATCTATGAACATGGAAATATCTCCACCGCTATCTCTATAAACTTGGAAATATCTTCACCGCTATCTTTATAACCATGGAAATATCTACTCCACTATCTGTATAAACATGGATATATCTACACTGCCATGTGTATAAACATGGTAATAGCCACACCGCTATCTGTATAAACATGGAAATATCTACACCACCATCTGAATAAACATACAAATATCTAAACCGCTATCTGTATAAATATGGAAATATCTACACCGCTATCTCTGTAAACATGGAAATATCTACACCGCTACCTGTATAAACATGGACATATCTTCACCGCTATCTCTATAAACATGGAAATATCTACACCGCTATGTGCATAAACTTGGAAATATCTACACCACCATCTCTAGAAACATGGAAATATCTACACCGCTATCTGTATAAACATGGAAATAACAACATCATTATCTGTATAAACATGGAAATATCTACACCGCTATCTCTATAAACATGAAAATACTTACACCACCATCTCTGTAAACATGGAAATATTTACACCGCTATCTCTATAAACATAGAAATAACTACACCGCTATCTCTATAAACATGGAAATATCTACACCGCCATCTGCATAAACATGGAAATATCTAAACAGACATCTGTATAAACATGGAAATATCTACACTGCCATCTGTATAAACTTGGAAATATCTACACTGACATCTGTAGAAAGATGGAAATGTCTACAAAGCGATCTGTATAAACATGGGAATTTCTACACTGCTACCTGTATAAACGTGGAAATATCTACACCGCCATCTGTATCAACACGGAAATAACTACCCTGCAATCTGTATAAACATGGAAATATCTACAATGCTATCTCTGTAATCATGGAAATATCTACACAGCTATCTGTGTAAACTTGGAAATATCAACACCACTATCTGGGTAAATTTGGCAATACCTACAGCGCAATCTGTGCAAAGATGGAAATATCTACACCGCTATCTCTGTAAACATGGAAATATCTACACCGCTATCTGTAGAAACATGGAAATATCAACACTGCAATCTGTATAAACATTAAATATCTACAGCGCCATCTGTATAAACATGGAAATATCTACACCGCCATCTGTACACTCATGGAAATATCTAAACAGCCATCTGTATAAACATGGAAATATCTACACCGCTATCTGTATAAACATGGAAATGTCTACATCGTTATCTGTATAAACAGGGAAATATATCACCGCTATCTGTATAAACATGGAAATATCTATACCGCTGTCTCTATAAACATGGAAATATCTCCACCGCTATCTGTATAAACATGAAAATATCTACACCGCTATCTGTATAAACATGGACATATCTACACCGCAGTCTGTATAAACATGGAAGTATCTGCAACGCTATGTGTGTAAACATTGAAATATCTACACAGCTATCTGTGTAAACTTGGAAATGTCTACACAGATATCTGCGTAATCATGGAAATATCTACATGGCAATCTGTGCAAAGATGGAAATAACTACACCGCTATCTCTGTAAAAATGGAAATATCTACACCGCCATCTTCAGAAACATGGATGTATCTACACCGCCATCGGTATAAACATGGAAATATCTACACCACTATCTGTATAAACATGGAAATATATTCACTGCTATCTGTATAAACATGGAAATACCTACACCGCCATCTGTATAAAGATGGAAATATCTACACCGCAATCTGTATAAATATGGAAATACCTACACCGCTATCTCTGTAGACATGGAAATATCTACAACGTTATCTGTATAAACATGGAAATATCTACACTGCCATCTGTATAAAGATGGAAATAGCTACACCGCAAGCTGTATAAACATGTAAATATCTACACCGCTATCTCCATAAACATGGAAATAGCAACACCACTATCTGTATAAACATGGAAATATCTACACCGCTATCTCTATAAACATGAAAATAGTTACACCACCATCTCTATAAACATGGAAATATTTACACCACAATCTCTTTAAACATAGAAATAACTACACCGCCATCTCTATAAACATGGAAATATCTACACCACCATCTGCACAAACATGGAAATATCTACACAGACATCTGAATAAACATGGAGATATCTACACTGCCATCTTTATAAACTTGGAAATATCTACACTGATATCTGTAGAAAGATGGAAATATCTACAAAGCGATCTGTATAAACATGGAAATTTCTACACCGCTACCTGTATAAACATGGAAATATCTACACCGCTATCTTTATCAACATGGAAATAACTACACAGCAATCTGTATAAACATGGAAATATCTACAAGGCTATCTCTGTAAACATGGAAATATCTACACAGCTATCTGTGTAAACTTGGAAATATCTACACCGCTATCTGTGTAAATTTTGCAATACCTACAGCGCAATCTGTGCAAAGATGGAAATATCTACACCGCTATCTCTGTAAACATGGAAATATCTACACCGCTATCTGTATAAACATGGAAATATCTACACTGCCATCTGTATAAACATGGAAATATCTACAGCGCCATCTGTATAAACATGGAAATATCTACACCGCCATCAGTATACAAATGGAAATATCTACCGAGCCATCTTTATAAACATGGAAATATCTACACTGCTATCTCTATAAACATGGAAATATCGACACCGCTATCTGTGTAAACTTGTAAATATCCACACCGCTATCTGTATAAACATGAAAATTTTTACACCGCTATCTGTATAAACATGGAAATATCTCCACCGCTATCTTTATAAACACGGAAATACCTAAACCGGTATCTTTATCAACATGGAAATACCTACACCGGTATCTCTATATACAATGAAATATCTACAACGCTACCTGTGTAAACATGGAAATATCTACACAGCTATCTGTGTAAACTTGGAGATATCTACACCGCAATCTTTGTAACCATGGAAATATCTACAAAGCTATCTGTGTAAACATGGAAATATTTCCAACGCTATCTGTGTAAACAGGGAAATATCTACACAGCTATGTGTAAAACGTGAAAATATCTACACCACTATCTGTATATACGTGGAAATATCTACACCGCTATCTGTATAAACATGGAAATAACTACAACGCTATCTGTGTAACCATGGAAATATCTACACAGCAATCTGTGTATACTTGGAAGTATCTACACAGCTATCTGTTTAAAAATGGAAATATCAACACGGCAATCTGAGCAAAGTTAGAAATATCTACACCGCTATCTCTGTAAACATGGAAATATCTACACCGCTATCTGTATAAACATGGATATATCTACACCATTATATGTATAAACCTGGAAATATCCACAGCGGTCTCTGTGTAAAGATGGAAATATCTAAACCGCGATATGTGCAAAGATGGAAATATCTACAATGCTATCTCTATAAACATGGAATTATCTTCACCACTATCTGTATACACATGGAAATATCTACACTGCTATCTGTATAAACATGAAAATATTTACAAGGCTATCTCTATAAATATGGAAATATCTACACCGCCATCTGTATAAACATGGAAATATACACACAGTCATCTGTATATACATGGAAATATCTACACCACCATCTCTATACATATGGAAATTTCTACACTGCCATCTGTATAAACATGGAAATATTTGCACTGCTATCTCTATAAACTTAGAAATATCTACACCGCCATCTCTATAAACATGGAAATATCTACACTGCCAGCAGCATAAACATGGAAATACATACACCGCCGTCAGTATAAATATGGAATTATCTACACCTCCATCTCTATAAACATAGAAACATGTACACTGCCATCTGTAGAAATATGGAAATATATTCACAGAGATCTGCATAAACATGGAAATATCTACACCTGTACCTGTATAAACATGGAAATATCTACACAGCTATCTGTATAAATATGGAAATATCTACACTGCTATCTCAATGAACATGGAAATATCTACACCGCTATCTGTAGAAACATGGAAATAACTACACCGCTATATGTATAAACTTGGAAATATCTACACTGACATCTCTATAAACATGGAAATATCTCCACCGCTATCTGCATAAACATGGAAATATCAACACAGCTATCTGTATAAATATGGAAATATCTACACTGGTATCTCTATGAACATGGAAATGTCTACACCACTATCTGTATAAACATGGAAATATCTACATGGCTATCTCTATATACATGGAAATATCTTCACCGATATCTCTATAAACATGGAAATGTCTACACCGCTATCTGTAAAAACATGGAAATATCTACACCGCCATCTGTAAAAACATGGAAATATCTAAACCGCTATCTGTATAATCATGGAAGTATCTACACCGCTATCTTTATAAACATGGAAATATCTACACTGCTATCTGTATAATCATGGAAATATCTACAACACTAGCTGTTTTAATATGGAAATATCTACACCGCTATCTGTGTAATCATGGAAATATGTACACCGCTATCTGTATAAACATGGAAATATCTACGCTGCCATCTGTATACACATGGAAATATCTACACAGCCATCTCTATAAACATGGAAATATCTACAACGCTATCTCTATAAACTTGGAAATACGTACAGCGCAATCTGTATAAACATGGAAATACCTCCACCGCTATCTGTACAAACATGGAAATATCTACACCGCTATGTTTGTAAAGATGGAAATATCTACACCGCAATCTGTGCAAAGATGGAAATATCTACAACGCTATCTGTATAAACATGGAAATAACTGCAATGATATCTGTATAAACATGGAAAAATCTACACCGCTATCTCTATAAACATGGAAATATCTACACCGCCATCTGTAAAAACATGGAAATATCTACACCGCTATCTGTATAATCATGGAAGTATCTACACCGCTATCTTTATAAACATGGAAATATCTACACAGCTATCTGTATAAACATGGAAATATCTACAACACTAGCTGTTTTAATATGGAAATATCTACACCGCTATCTGTGTAAACATGGAAATATGTACACCGCTATCTGTGTAACGATGGAAACATCTACACCACAATCTGTGCAAATATGGAAATATCAACACCGCTATCTCTGTAAACATGGAAATATCTACACCGCTATCTGTATAAACATGGAAATATCTACACCGCTGTCTGTATTAACATGGAAATATCAACACCGCTATTTGTATAAACATGGAAATATCTACACCGCAATCTGTATGCATATGGAAATATCTTCACCGCTATCTCTATAAACATGGAATTGTCTACATCACTATCTGTATAAAAATGGAAATATCTACACAATCATGTGTATAAACATGGAAATACCTACACCTCCATCTGTATAAACATATAAATATCTACACTGCCATCTGTATAAACATGGAAATATCTACACAGCCATCTGTATAAACATGGAAATATCTACACCGCTATCTCTATAAACAGGGAAATACCTACACCGCAATCAGCATAAAAATGGAAATATCTACACTGCCATCTGTAAAAATATGAAAATATTTATACAGTCATCTGTATAAACATGGAAATATCTACACCTCCATCTATATAAACATGGAAATATCTACACTGCCATCTGTATACACATGGAAATATCTACACAGCCATATCTATAAACATGGAAATATCTACAACGCTATCTCTATAAACCTGGAAATACCAACACCGCAATCTGAATAAACATGGAAATAACTACACAGCTATCTGCATAAACATGGAATTATCTACGCCGCTATCTGTATAAACTTGGAAATATCTGAACCGCCATCTGCATAAAGATGGAAATATCTCCACCGCTATCTGTATTAATATGGAAATATCTCCACCGCTATCTGAATAAACTTGGAAATATCTACACCAACATCTGTATAAACATGTAAATGTCTACACCGCTATCTATATAAACATGGAAATATCTACATCGCTATCTGTATAAACATGGAAATATCTCAACCAATATCTCTATAAACATTGAAATATCTACACGGCTATCATTATAAATATGGAAGTATCTACACCGCTATCTGTAAATACATGGAAATATCTACAACACTATCTGTGTAAACATCAAAATGTCTACACAGCTATATGTGTAAACATGGAAATATGTACACCAATATCTTTGTCAATTTGGAAATATCTACACCGCGATCTGTGCATATATGGAAATACCTATACCGCTATCTCTGTAAACATGGAAATATCTACAATGCTATCTGTATAAACATGGAAATATCTACACCCTTATCTGTATAAACATGGAAATATCTACATGGCTATGTCTATAAACATGGAAATATCTACACCGCCATCTGCATAAAGATGGAAATACTTACAGAGTCCTCTGTATAAACTTGGAAATATCTACACCACTCTCTGTATAAACATGGTAATATCTACACTGCCATCAGTGTAAACATGGAAATATCCAAACAGCCATCTGTATAAACATGGAAATATTTACACAGGCATCCCTATAAACATGGAAATATCTACACCGCTATCTGTATAAACATGGAAATAGCCAGAACGCTATCTGTATAAACATGGAAATACCTACACCGCCATCTGTAAAAACATGGAAATGTCTACACAGTCATCTGTATAAATATGGAAATATATACATCTCCATCTGTATAAACATGGAAATGTCTTCACTGCCATCTGTATAAACATGGAAATATCTACACCGCCGTCTCTATAAACATGGAAATATCTACATCCCTATCTGTATAAACATGGAAATATCTACACCGCTATCTCTATAAACATGGAAATATCTACACCGCTATCTGTATAAACATGGGAATATCTACATCGCTATCTGTATAAACATGGAAATATCTACAGGGTTATCTGTGTAAACATGGAAATATCTATAACGCTATCTGTGTAAAAATGGAAATATCTACACAGCTATCTGTGTAAACTTGGAAATATCTACACCGCTATCTGTATGAGGATGTAAATATCTACACCGCAATCTGTGCAAAGATGGAAATATCTACACCGCTATCTCTGTAAACATGGAAGTATCTACACCGCTCTCTGTATAAAGATGGAAATATCTACACCGCCATCTGTATAAACATGGAAATATATACACAGTCATCTGTATAAACATTTAAATATCTACAAAACCATCTCTATAAACATGGAAATATCTACACTGCCATCTGTATTCACATGGAAATATCGACACCGCTGTCTCTATAAACATGGAAATACCTACACCGCAATCTCTATAAACATGAAAATATCTACACCGCGATCTCCATAAACATGCAACTATCTACACTGCCATCTGTATAAACTTGGAAATATCTATACTGCTATCTGTGTAAAAATGGAAATATCTACACCATCATCTGTATGAAGACGGAAATATCTACACCGCAATCTGTGCACAGCTGGAAATATCTACTACGCTATCTCTGTAAACATGGAAGTATCTACACCGCTATCTGTATAAACGTGGAAATATCTACACCGCTTTCTGTATAAACATGGAAATATCTACACCGCCATCTGTATAAACATAGAAATACCTACACCGCAATCTGTATAAACATGGAAATACCTACACCGCTATCTCTACAAACATGGAAATATCTACACCGTCATCTGTATAAACATGCAAATATCAACACAGTCATGTGTATAAACATGGAAATATCTACACCACCATCTCTATAAACATGAAAATATCTCCGCTGCCATCTGTATACACATGGAAATATCTACACAGCCATCTGTATAAACATGGAAATATCTACACCGCTATCTCTATAAACATGGAAATATCTATACCGCTATTTGTATGAACATGGAAATATCTACTCAGCTATCTGTGTAAACATGGAAATATCTACAATGCTATCTCTATAAACATAGAAATATCTACACCGCCATCTCCATAAACATGGAAATACCTACAATGCCATGTGCAAAAACATGGAAATATCTACACCGTCATCTGTATAAACATGGAAATATCTACCCCGCCATCTGTATAAACATGGAAACATCTTCCCTGACATCTTTAGAAAGATGGAAATGTCTACACCGCGATCTTTATAAACATTCAAATTTCTACACCGCTACCTTTGTAAACATGGAAATATCTACTCCGCTATCTGTATAAACATGGAAATATCTATACCACGATCTGTATAAACGGGGAAATATCTACACCACTATCTGTATAAACAAGGAAATATCTTCACCGCTATCTGTATAAACCTGGAAATATCTACACCGCTATCTGTATAAACATGGAAATATGTACACCACTATCCCTGTAAACATGGAAATGTCTACACCGCTATTTGTAGACAAATGGAAATATCTGAACCGCTATCTCTATAAACATGGAAATATCTACAAGGCTATCTGTGTAAACATGGAAATATCTACAGAGTTATCTGTGTAAACATGGAAATATCTACAGCGATATTTGTGTAAAGATGGAAATATCCACACCGCAATCTGTGCAAAGATGGAAATATCAACACCGCTATCTGTGTAAACATGGAAATATCTACACCGCTATCGGTATATACATGGAAATATCAACACCGCTGTCTGTATAAACATGGAAATATCTACACCACGATCTGTATAAACGGGGAAATATCTACACCACTATCTGTATAAACAAGGAAAATCTTCACCGCTATCTGTATAAACCTGGAAATATCTACACCGCTATCTGTATAAACATGGAAATATGTACACCACTATCCCTGTAAACATGGAAATGTCTACACCGCTATCTGTAGATAAATGGAAATATCTAAACCGCTATCTCTATAAACATGGAAATATCTACAAGGCTATCGGTGTAAACATGGAAATATCTACAGAGTTATCTGTGTAAACATGGACATATCTACACCGATATTTGTGTAAAGATGGAAATATCTACACCGCAATCTGTGCAAAGATGGAAATGTCTACACCGCTCTCTGTGTAAACAAGGAAATATCTACACCGCTATCAGTATATACATGGAAATATCAACACCGCTATCTGTATAAACAATGAAATATCTACACCACCATATCTATAAACACGGAAATATCTACACCGCCTTCTGTATAAACATGGAAATATATACACCGCTATCTGTATAAATATGGATATATCTACACTGCTACCTCTATAAACATGGAAATAGCTACACCGCTATCTGTATAAACATCGAAATATCTACACTGCATCTTTATAAACATGGAAATATCTACACAGCCATCTCCATAAACATGGAAATATTTACACCGCTATCTGTATAAACATGGCAATAGCCACACCGCTATCTGAATAAACATGGAAATATCTTCACCGCCATCTGAATAAACATGGAAATACCTTCACCGCTATCTGTATAAATATGGAAATAGCTACACCGCTATCTCTATAAACATGGAAATATCTACACCACTATCTGTATAAACATGGAAATCTCTACACCGCTATCTGTATAAACATGGAAATCTCTACACCGCTATCTGTATAAACATGGAAATATCTACTCCACCATCTTCATAAACATGGAAATATCGAAACCGCCATCTGTATAAACATGGAAATATCTACACCGCTATCTGTATAAACATAGAAATATCTACACCGCCATCTCTATAAACAGGGGAATATCTACACCGCCATCTGTATAAACATAGAAATAACTACACTACCATCTGTAGAAGGATGGAAATGTCTACACCGCGATCTGTATAAACATGGAAAAATCTACAGCGCTACCAGTATAAATAGGGAAATATCTACACCACTATCTGTATAAACATGAAAATATCTACACCAAGATCTCTCTAAACATGGAAATATCTACAACTCTATATGCATAAACATGGAAATATCTAAACCGCTATCTGTATAAACATTGAAATAACTACACCGCGATCTGTATAAACATGGAAATATCTAAACTGCCATCTGTATACACATGGAAATATCTACACCGCTATCTGTATAAACATGGAAATGTCTTCACCGCTATCTGTATAAACATGGAAATATCTAAACCCCTATCTCTATAAACATGAAAATATCTACACCGACATCTGTATAAACGTAGAAATACCGACACAGTCTTCTGTATAAACATGGAAATATCTACACCACCATCTGTATAAACATGGAAATATCTATACTGCCATCTGTATAAACATGGAAATACCTAAACCACTATCTGTATAAATATGGAAACATCTACACCACTATCCCTATAAACATGGAAATATCAACAACGCTATCCACATAAACATGGAAATATCTGCACCGCTATCTGTTTCAACATGGAAATATCTACACCACTATCACTATAAACATGGAAATACCTACACCACGATCTCTATAAACATGGAAATATCTACACCGCCATCTCTATAAACATGGAAACATCTATACCATCAAGTCTATAAACTTGGCAATATCTACAACGCCATCTGCATAACCATGGAAATATCTACTCCACCGTCTGCATAAAGATGGAAAAATCTACACTGCTATCTGTGTAAACATGGAAATATCTGCAACGCTATCTGTGTAAACATGGAAATATCTGCACAGCTATATGTGTAAACATGGAAATATCTACATCGTTATCTGTATAAACATGGAAATATCTACACCGTTATCTCTATAAACATGGAAATATCTACAACGCTATCTCTATAAACATGGAAATATCTACACCGCTATCTGTATAAACATGGAAATATCTACACCGCTATCTCTATAAAGATGGAAATATCTACACTGCCATCTGTATAAACATGCAAATATCTACACAGTCATCTGTATAAACATGGAAATATCTACACCACCATCTCTATAAACATGGAAATTTCAAGACTGCCATCTCTGTGCACATGGAAATATCTACAGAGCCATCTGTATAAACATGGAAATAACTACACCGCTATCTCCATAAACATGGAAATATCTACACCGCTATCTGTATAAACATGGAAATATCTACATCGCTAACTGTAAAAACATGGAAATATCTCCACTGCTATCTCTATAAATATGGAAATATCTACACCGCTATCTGTATAAACATGGAAATATCTACACCGCTATCTGTATAAACATGGAAATATCTACATCGCTATCTGTATAAACATGGAAATAGCTCCACCGGTATCTCTATAAATATGGAAATATCTACACCGCTCTCTCTATAAACATGGAAATATCTACACCGCTATCTGTATAAACATGGAAATACCTGCACAGCTATCTGTATAAACATAGAAATATCTACAATGCTATCTGTGTAAACATGGAAATATCTACAATGCTATCTGTGTAAACATGTAAATATCTACACAGCTATCTGTGTAAACTGGGAAATAGCTACACCACTATCTGTGTAAAGATGGAAATACCTACACCGCAATCGGTGAAAGATGGAAATATCTACACCGCTATCTCTGTAAACACGGAAATATCAACACCACCATCTACATAAACATGGAAATATATACACTGCCATCTGTATAAATATGGAAATATCTACAAAGCCATCTGTATAAACACGGAAATATCTACACAGCCATCTGTATAAACCTGGAAATATCTACACCGCTATCTGTATAAACATGGAAATACCTACACCGCTATCTGTATAAACATGAGAATATCAACAGCGCTATCTGCATAAACATGGAAATATCTACACCGCTATCCATATAAACATGGAAATATCTACACCGCTATCACTATAAACATGGAAATACCTACACCGCTATCACTATAAACATGGAAATATCTACACCGCTATATGTATAAATATGGAAATAACTACACGGCTATCTGTATAAACATGGAAATATCTGCAACCCTATCTGTATAAACGTGGAAATATCTACACCGCTATCTGTATAAACCTGGAAATATCTACACCGCTATCTGTATAAACGTGGAAATATCTACGCTATCTGTATAAATGTGGAAATATCTACATCGATATCTGTATAACCGTGGAAATATCTCCACCGCTGTCTGTATAAACGTGGAAATACCTACACCGCTATCTTTATAAAACTGGGAATATCAACACTGCTATCTGTGTAAACAGGGAAATATCTACACCGCTACCTGTATAAACATGGAAATATCTACACCGCCATCTGTATAAACATGGAAATGTCTACACCGCTATCTGTATGAATATGGAAATATCTTCACCGTTATCTCTATAAACATGGAAATATCTACTCCGCTAACTTTATAAACATGGAAATACCTACACCGTTATCTCTATAAACATGGAAATATCAACACCGCAATCTCTATAAACATGGAAATATCTACACCACCATCTCTATAAACATGAAAATATCTACACCGCCGTCTCCAGAAACATAGAACTATCTACACCGCCATCTGTATAAACATGGAAATATCTACACCACTATCTGTATAAACATGGAAACATCTTCAATGCCATCGTATAAAGATGGAAATATCTACACTGCGAGCTGTATAAACACGGAAATATCTATACCGCTATCTGTATAAACATGGAAATACCAACACCGCTATCTGTATAAACATGGAAAAATCTACACCGCTATCTGTATAAACATGGAAATATCTAAACCGCTATCTGTATAAACATGGAAATATTTGCAATGCTATCTGTGTAAACATGGAAATATCTACACAGCTATCTGTGTAAACTTGGAAATATCTACACAGCTATCAGTGTAAAGATGGAAATAACCACAATACAATCTGTACAAAGATGTAAATATCTACACCGCTATCTCTGTAAACATGGAAATAACTACATCGCTATCTGTATAAACAAGTAAATATCTACATCGCTATCTGTAAAACGTGGAAATATCTACACCGCTATCTGTATAAACGTGGAAATGTCTACACCGCTATCTGTATAAACATGGAAATGTATACAATGCTATCTGTATAATCATGGAAATATCTACAATGGTATCTGTGTAAACATGGAAATATCTACACAGCTATCTGTGTAAACTTGGAAATATCTACACAACTATCTTTGTAAAGAAGGAAATATCAACACCGCAATCGGTGCAAAGATGGAAATATCTGCACCGCTATCTCTGCAAACATGGAAATATCTACATCGCTATCTGCATAAACATAGAAATAAATACACCGCTATCTGCATAAACAAGGAAATATATAAAACACCATCTGTATTAACATGGAAATATCTACACCGCTATCTGTATAAACATGTAAATGCGAACACTGCTATATGTATATACATGGAAAGATCTACACCGCTATCTGTATAAACATGGAAATATCTACAACGCTATCTGTGTAAACTTGGAAACAACTACACAGCTATCTCTGTAAACATGGAAATATCTACACCGCTATCTGTATAAACATGGAAATATCTACACCGACATCTGTATAAACATACAAATACCGACACAGTCTTCTGTATAAACATGGAATTATCTACACCACAATCTGTATAAACATGGAAATATCTATACTGCCATCTGTATAAACATGGAAATATCTACACTGCAATCTGTATAAACATAGAAATATCTACACAGCCCTCTGTATAAATATGGAAATGTCTGCATAGGCATCTGTGTAAAGATGGAAATATCTGCACCGCTATCTGTATAAACATGGAAATACCTACACCACTGTCTGTATAAACATGGAAATATGTACACCACTATGTGTATAAACATGGAAATATCTCCACAGTTATCTGTTTAAACATGGAAATATCTACAGCGCCATCTCTATAAACATTGAAATATCTAAATTGCCATCTGTAAAAACATGGAAATATCTCCACAGTCATCTGAATAAACATGGAAATATCTACACCACCATCTGTATAAACATGGAAATACCTACAATACCATCTGTATACACATGGAAATATCTACACAGACATCTGTATAAATATGGAAATATCTACACGGCCATCTGTATAAACATGGAAATATCTACACTGCCATCTGCAGAAAGATGGATATATGTACACCGCTATCTCTATAAATATGGAAATATCTACACCGCCATCTCTATAAACATGAAAATATCTACACTGCTATCTCCATAAAGATGGAAGTGTCTACTCCGCCATGTGTATAAACACGGAAATATCTACACCACCATCTGTGTAAACATGGAAATATCTACACCGCCATCTGCATGTCCATGGAAATATCTACACCGCCATCTATATAAACATTGAAATATCTACACGGCAATCTGTGCATAGATGGAAATATCTACACCACCATCTGTACAAACATGGAAATATCTACATCGCTATCTGTATAAACACGGAAATATCTGCACTGCCATCTGTAAAAACATGGAAATACCTATACAGTCATCTGTATAAACATGGAAATATCTACAATGCCATCTGTATAAACATGGAAATATCTACACAGCTATCTGTATAAACATGTAAATATCTACAATGCTATCTCTATAAACATGGAAATATCTACACCGCCATCTCAATAAACATGAAAATATCTACACTGCCATCTCCATGAACATGGAAATAACTACTCCGCCATCTGTATAAACATGGAAACATCAACACCGCCATCTGTGTGAATAAGGAAATATCTACAATGCCATCAGTATAAAGATATAAATATATGCACCGAGAGCTGTATAAACATGGAAATATCTACATCGCTATCTGTATAAACATGGAAATACCAACACCGCTATCGGTATAAACATGGAAATATCTACAACCCCATCTATATAAGCATGGAAATATCTACAACCCTATGTCTATAAACATGGAAATACCTCCACCGCTATCTCTATAAACATGGAAATATCTACACCGCTATCTGTATAAACATGGAAATCACTACACCGCTATCTGTATAAACATGGAAATATCTACACCGATATCTTTATAAACATAGTAATATCTACACTACCATCTATATAAACATGGAAATATCTACACCGCCATCTGTATAAACATGGAAATATCTACAATGCCATCTGTAGAAAGATGGAAATATCTCCACCGCAATCTGAGTAAACATGGAAATATCTACACAGCCATGTGTATATACATGGAAATATCTCCACCGCTATCTATATAAACATGGAAATAACTACACCGCTATTTGTATAAACATGGAAATATCTCCACTGCTATCTCTATAAACATCGAAATATCTACACCGCCATCTGAATAAACATGGAAATACTTACAAAGATATCGGTATAAACATGGAAATATCTACACCGCCATCTGTATAAACATGGAAATAGCTACACAGCCATGTGTATATACATGGAAATATCTACACCGCTATCTATATAAACATGGAAATAACTACACCGCTATCTGTATAAACATGGAAATATCTACACCGCCATCTGCATATCAATGGAAATATCTGCGCCGCCATCTGTATAAACATGGAAATATCTACACGGTCATCTGTGTATAGATGGAAATATCAACACCGCCATCTGCATAAACATGGAAGTATCTACACCGCGGTCTGTATAAACATGGAAATATCTAAACCGCTATCTGTATTAACATGGAAATAACTACACCGTGATCTGTATAAACATGGAAATATTTACACTGCTATCTGTATAAACATGGTATTATCTACACCGTTATCTGTATAAATATGGAAATATCTACACCGCTATCTCTATAAACATGGAAATATCTACACCGCCATCTGTATAAACATGGAAATATCTACACCGCTATCTCTATAAACAAGGAAATATCTACACCGTAATCTGTATAAACATGGAAATAACTACACCGCTATCTGTATATACTTGGATATATCTACACCGCCTTCTGTATAAACATGGAAATATCTACACCGCTATCTCCATAAACATGAAACTATCTACACCGCTATCGGTATAAACATTGAAATATCTACATCACTAACTGTATAAACATGGAAATATCTCCATCGCAATCTCTATCAACATGGAAATATCTACACCGCTATCATTGTAAACAAGGAAATATCTACACCACTATCTGTATAATGATGGAAATATCTACAACACTATCTTTGTAAACATGGAAATATCTACACAGCTATCTGTGTAAACTTGGAAATATGTAAACCGCTATCTGGGTAAAGATGGAAATATCTACAGAGCAATCTGTGCAAATATGGGAATATCTACACCGTTATCTCTGTAAACATGGAATTATCTACACCGCTAACTGTATAAATATGGAAATATCTACACCACTATCTCCATAAACATGGTAATATCTACACCGCTATCTGTATAGACATGGAAACATCTACACCGCTATCTGTATAAACATGGAAATAACTACACCGCTGTCTGTATAAACATGGAAATACTTACACTGCCATCTGTATAAAGATGGAAATATTTACACCACTATCTCTATAAAAGTGTAAATATGTACACCGCTATTTGTATAAATATGGAAATATCTACACCCCTATTTCTATTAGCATGGAAATATCTACACCGCCTTCTGTATCAACGTGGAAATATCTACACTGCCATCTGTATAAACATGGAAATAACTACACCCGTATCTCTATAAACATGGAAATACATACACCGCTATCTGTATAAACATGGAAATACCTACACCGCCCTCTGTAAAAACATGGAAATATCTAAACTGTCATCTGTATAAACATGGAAATATATACACCTCCATCTGTAAGAACATGGAAATATCTAAACTGCCATTTGTATACACATGGAAATATGTACACTGCCATCAGCATAAACATGGAAATATCTACACCGCTATCTCTATAAACATGGAAATACCTACACTGCTATCAGTATAAACATGGAAATATCTACACCGCTATCTATATAAACATGGAAATATCTAC
The DNA here is from genome assembly GCF_029289425.2 of Pan paniscus. Taxonomy (NCBI): domain Eukaryota; kingdom Metazoa; phylum Chordata; class Mammalia; order Primates; family Hominidae; genus Pan; species Pan paniscus. Next base: position 121,868,787 of record NC_073255.2, read on the forward strand.
ACTGCCATCTCTATGAACTTGGAAATATCTACACTGCTGTCTAAACATGGAAATATCTGCAACAATATCTGTGTAAACATGGAAATATCAACACAGATATCTGAGTAAACATGAAAATATGTACATCGCTATCTGTGTAAAGATGGAAATATCTAGATTGCAATCTGTGCAAATATGAAGACATCTACACTGCTATCTCAGTAAACATGGAAATATCTACACCACTATCTGCATTAACATGGAAATATCTACACCGCTATCTGTATAAACATGGAAATATCTGCACCGCCATCTCTATAAACATGGAAATATCTACGCCCCCGTCAACATAAACATGGAAATAACAACCCCGCCATCTGTATGAACATGGAATTACCTACACCGCCATCTCTATAAACATAGAAATATATACACTGCCATCTGCAGAAAGATGGAATTATCTACATCGAGAACTGCATAAATATGGAAATATCTACACCACTATCTCTATAAATATGGAAATACCTACACCGTAATCTGTATAAACATTGAAATATCTACACCGCTATCTGTATAAATTTGGACATATCTACACCACCATCTGTATACACATGGAAATACCTCCACCAATATCTGCATAAACACGAAAATATCTACACCGCTGTCTGTATAAACATTGAAATATCTACAAGGCTATCTGTATAAACATGGAAATATCTCTACCGCAATCTCTATCAACATGGAAATATCTACACCGCTATCATAATAAACATGGAAATATCTACACCACTATCTGTATAAACATGGAAATATCTACAACACTATCTTTGTAAGCTTGGAAATATCTACACAGCTATCTGTGTCAACATGGAAATATGTAAGCCGCTATGTGGTTAAAGATGGAAATATCTACACAGCAATCTGTGCAAATATGGGAATATCTACACCGTTATCTCTGTAAAGATGGAAATATCTACACTGCTGTCTATATAAACATGGAAATATCTACACCGCTATCTGTATAAACATGTAAATATCTACACCGCTCTCAGTATAAACCTGGAAATATCTACATGGCCTTCTCTATAAACACGGAAATATCTAAACTGCCATCTGTGTAAACATAGAAATACGTACAAAGTCATTTGCACAAACATGGAAATATCTACACCACTATCTGTATAAACATGGAAATATCTACACTGCCATCTGTATAAACATGGAAATATCTACACAGCCATCTGTATACAGATGGAAGTATCTAAACTGCCATCTGTATAAACATGGAAATATATACACAGTTATCTGCATATACATGGAAATATCTACACCACTATCTGTATAAACATGGAAATATGTACACTGCCATCTGTATAAACATGGAAATATATACACTGCCATCTGTATAAACATGGAAATATCTGCACCGCTATCTGTATAAACATGGAAATATCTACAACACTATCTGTGTTGACATGGAAATATCTACACCGCTATCTCTCTAAACATGGAAATATGTACACCGCCATCTGTGTAAAGATGGAAGTACCTATACCGCAATCTGTGCTAATATGGAAATATCTACACCTCTATCTCTGTAAACATGGAAATATCTACACCGCTGTCCGTATAAACATGGAACTATCTACACCGCAAACTGCATAAACATGGAAATATCTACAACACTATCTGTGTTAATATGGAAATATCCACAATGCTATATGTCTAAACATGGAAATATGTATTCCGCCATCTGTATAAACATGGAAATATGTACACCGCTATCTGTGTAAAGATGGAAATATCTGCACCGCAATCTGTGCAAATATGGAAATATCTACACTGCTATCTCTGTAAACATGGAAATACCTACACCGCTATCTGTATAAACATGGAAGTATCTACACCGCTATCGGTATAAATTTGGAAATATCTACGAAACAATCTCTATAAACATGGAAATATCTACACCGCTATCTGTATAAACATGGAAATATCTACATCTCCATCTGTATGAACATGGAAATATATAAACTGCCATCTGTATACACATGGAAATGTGTACACTGTCATCTGTATAAACATCGAAATATCTACACCGCTATCTCTATAAACATGGAAATATCTACACCGCTATCTCTATAAACATGGAAATACCTACACCGCTATCAGTATAAACTTGGAAATATCTACACCGCTATCTGTATAAACATGGAAATACCTACACCGCTATCTGTATAAATATGGAAATATCTACACTGCTATCTCTATAAACATGGAAATGTGTACACAGCTATCTGTATAAACATGGAAATATCTACATGGCTATCTCTATAAACATGGAAATATCTACACCGCCAACTGAATAAACATGGAAATACCTACAGAGTCATCTGTATAAACATGGAAATATCTACACTACTATCTGTATAAACGTGGAAATTTCTACACTGCCATCTGTATTAACATGGAAATATCTACAAAGCCATCTGTATAAACATGGAAATATCTACACTGCTATCTGTATAAACATGGAAATAGCCACACCGCTATCTGTATAAACATGGAAATATCTACACCGGCATCTGTAAAAACATGGAAATACCAACACAGTCATATGTATAACCATGGAAATATCTACACCTCTATCGCTATACACATGGAAATATCTACACTGCCGTCTGTATAAACATGGAAATATCTACACAGCCATCTGTATAAACATGGAATTATCTACACCGCTATCTGTATAAGCATGGAAACATGTCCCCCCTATCTCTATAAACATGGAAATATCAACATCGCTATCTTTATAAACATGGCAATATCCACAATGCTATCTGTTTAAACATGTAAATATCTACATCGCTATCTTTACAAACATGGAAATATCCACACCTCTCTCTGTATAAACATGGAAATATCTATATCACTATCTGTGTAAACATGGAAATATCTACACAGCTATCTGTGTAAACATGGATATATGTACATGGCTATCTGTGTGAAGATTGAAATATCTACGCCGCAATCAGAACAATTATGGAAATATCTACACCGCTTTCTCTGTAAACATGGAAATATCTACACAGCTATCTGTGTAAACATGAAATATGTACTCCGCTATCTGTGTAAAGATGGAAATATGTACACTGCAAACAGAGCAAATATGGAAATATCTACACCGCTATCTCTGTAAACATGAAAATACCTACACATCTATCTGTATAAACCGGGAAATATCTACGCCGCTATATGTATATACCTGGAAATATCTACAACGCCATCTATACAAACATGGAAATATCTACACTGCTATCTGTATACACCTAGAAATATCTGCATCGATACATCTTTAAACATGGAAATATATACACCGCTATCTCTATAAACATGGAAATATCTAAACCGCTAAATGTATAAACATGGAAATATCTACATGACAATCTCTATAAACATGGAAATATCTACAGCGCCATCTGTATAAACATGGAAATACCTACAGAGTCATCTGTATAAACATGGAAATAACTACACACCTATCTGTATAAACATGAAAATATCTACACAGCCATCCGTATAAACACGGAAATATCTACACAGCCATCTCTATAAACATGGAAATCTCTACAACGCTATCTGTATAAACATGGAAATATCCACACCGCTATCTGTAAAAACATGGAATTATCTACACATTCATCAGTACAAACATGGAAATATGTACACCTCCATCTGTATACACATGGCAATATCTACACTGCCATCTTTATACACATGGAAATATCTACACAGCCATCTGTATAAACATGGAATTATCTACACCGCTATCTCTATAAACATGGAAATACCTTCACCGCTATCTCTATAAACATGGAAATAACTTCACCGCTATCTGTATAAACATGGAAATATCTACTCTGCGATCTCTGCGAATATGGAAATATCTACACCGCTATCTCTATAAATATGGAAATATCTACACTGCAATCTGTACAAACATGGAAATATCTACACTGCTATCTGTATAAACATGGAAATATCTACACTGCTATCTGTATAAACATGGAAATATCTACACCGCTATCTCTGTAAACATCGTAATATCTACACGGCTATCGTTATAAACATGGAAATATCTACACCGCTATCTGTATAAACATATAAATATCTATAACACTCTCTGTGTAAACATGGAAATATCTACACAGCTATCCGTGTAAACATGGAAATATGTACACCGCAATCTGTGTAAAGATGGAAATATCTACACCGCAATATGTGTAAATATGGAACTATATACACCGCTATCTCAGTAAAGATGGAAATATCTACACCGCTATCTGTATAAACATGGAAATATCTACACCACTATCTGTATAAACATGGAAATATCTACATCATGATCTGTATAAACATGGAAATATCTACACTGCTATCGGTACAAACATGGAAACATCTACACCGCTATCTTTATAAACATGGAAATATCTACACCGCTATCTGTATAAATATGGAAATAACTACACTGCTATCTCTATAAACATGGAAATGTGTACACCGCTATCTGTACAAACATGGAAATATCTACATGGCTATCTCTATAAACATGTAAATATCTAGACCGCCAACTGTATAAACATGGAAATACCTACACTGTCACCTGTATAAACATGGAAATATTGACACCACTATCTGTATAAACATGGAAATATCTACACTATCATCTGAATAAACATGGAAATATATACACAGCCATCTGTATAAACATGGAAATATCTACACCACTATCTGTATAAACATGGAAATATCTACACTACCATCTGTATAAGCATGGAAATATCTACACAACCATCTTTATACACATGAAATTATCTACACAGCCATCTGTATCAACATGGAAATATCTCCACCGCTATATCTATAAACATGGAAATACCTACACCGCTATCTGTATAAACACGGAAATAGCCACACCGCTACCTGTATAATCATGGAAATATCTACACCGCCATCTGTAAACACATGGAAATATCTACAACGCTATCTGAGTAAACACGGAAATATCTACACAGCAATCTGTGTAAACCTGGAAATATCTACACCGCTATCTCTGTAAACATGGAAATATCTACAATGCTGTCTGTTTCAACATGGAAATATCTACAATGCTATCTGTATAAATATGGAAATATCTACAAAACCATCTCTATAAACATGTAAATATCTACACTGCTATCTGTATAAACATGGAAATAACTACACAGCTATCTGTATAAACTTGGAAATATCTACACCGCTATCCCTATAAACATGGAAATAAAAACACCGCGATCCGTATAAAAATTGAAATATCTACACCGCTATCTGTATAAACACGGAAATATCTACACCGCCATTTCTATAAACTTGGAAATATCTACACCGCCATCTGCATAAACATGGAAATATCTACACCGCCATCTGCATAAACATGGAAATATCTACACCAATATCTGAATAAACATCTAAATATCTACACTGCTATCTGTATGAACATGGAAATATCTCCAACGCTATCAATGTAAACATGGAAATATCTACACAGCTATCTGTATAAAGAAGGAAATATCTACACCGCTATCTGTATAAATGTGCAAATATCTACACCGATATGTGTATGTACGTGGAAATATCTTCAACGTTATCTGTATAAACGTGGAAATATCTACACTGGCATCTGTATAAACATGGAAATATCTCCAATACCATCTGTATAAACATGGCAATTTCAACACTGCTTATGTGAAAACCTGGAAATATCTACACCGCTATCTGTATAAACATGGAAATATCTACACTGCGATCTGTATAACATGGAAATATCTACACTGCCATCTGTATAAACATGTAAATATATACACGGCTATCTGTATGAACATAAAAATATCTACACCGCTATCTGTATAAATTTGGAAATATCTACACCGCTATCTCTGTAAACATGGAAATACCTACACCACCATCTCTATAAACAAGAAAAATATCTGCACCGCCATCTCTATAAACATGAAAATATCCACACTGCCATCTCTATAAACATGGAAAAAACTACACCGCCTTCTTTATAAACATCGAAATATGTACACTGCCATCTGAATAAACATGGAAATACCTACACTGCCATCAGTATACACATGGAAATATCTACAAAGATATCTCTATAAACACGGAAATATCTACACCGCTATCTGTGTAAACATGGAAATATCCACACCACCATCTGTATAAACATGGAAATACCTACACAGTCATGTGTAGGAACATTCAAATATCTACACTGCCATCTTTATAAACACAGAAATATCTACACAGCCCTCTGTATCAATATGTAAATATCTGCATAGTCATCTGTATAAACATGGAAATATCAGCACCGCTATCTGTATAAACATGGAAATAGCTACACCGCTGTCTCTATAAACATGGAAATATGTACACCGCTATGTGTATAAACATGGAAATATCTCCACTGCTGTTTGTATAAACATGGACAAATCTCCACCGTTATCTGTATAAACATGGAAATATCTACAGCGCCATCTCTATAAACATTGAAATATCTACACTGCCGTCTGTAAAAACATGGAAATATCTAGGCAGTCATCTGAATAAACATGGAAATATCTGCACCACCATCTGTATAAACATGGAAATACCTACAATACCATCTGTATACACATGGAAATATCTACACAGACATCTGTATAAATATGGAAATATCTACACCGTATCTGTGCAAAAATGGAAATATCTACACCGGTATCTATGTAAACATGGAAATATCTACACCGCTATCTTTATTAATATGAAAATATCTTCATCGCTATCTGTATAAACGTTGAAATGTCTACACCGCTACCTCTATAGACATGGAAATAACTGCAAAGCCATCTGTATAAACATGGAAATACCTACATAGTCATGTGTAGGAACATTTAAATATCTACACTGCCATCTGTATAAACACAGAAATATCTACACAGCCCTCTGTATAAATATGGAAATATCTGCATAGTCATCTGTATAAACATGGAAATATCTGCACCGCTATCTTTATAAACATGGAAATACCTACACCGCTGTCTCTATAAACATGGAAATATGTACACCGCTATGTGTATAAACATGGAAATATCTCCACTGCTGTCTGTATAAACATGGACATATCTCCACCGTTATCTGTATAAACATGGAAATATCTACAGCGCCATCTCTATAAACATTGAAATATCTACACTGCCGTCTGTAAAAACATGGAAATATCTAGGCAGTCATCTGAATAAACATGGAAATATCTGCACCACCATCTGTATAAACATGGAGATACCTACAATACCATCTGTATACACATGGAAATATCTACAGAGACATCTGTATAAATATGGAAATATCTACACCGCCATCTGTATAAACATGGAAATAACCACACTGCCATCTGTGGAAAGATGGAAATATCTTCACGGCTATCTCTATAAATATGGAAATATCTACACCTCCATCTCTATAAACATGAAAATATCTACACTGCCATCTCCGTAAAGATGGAAGTAGCTACTCCGCCATGTGTATGAACACGGAAATATCTACACCACCCTCTGTGTAAACATGGAAATATCTACACCGCTATCTGCATAAACATGGTAATATCTACACAGCCATCAGCATGTCCATGGAAATATCTATGCCGCCATCTGTATAAACATGGAAATATCTACACGGCCATCTGTGTATAGATGGAAATATCAACACCGCCATCTGAACAAACATGGAAATATCTACACCGCTATCTCTATAAACATGGAAATATCTGCACTGCCATCTGAAAAAACATGGAAATACGTATAGAGTCATCTGTATAAACATGGAAATATCTACAATGTCTTCTGTATACACATGGAAATATCAACACAGCCATCTCTATAAACATGTAAATATCTACACTGCTATCTCTATAAACATGGAAATATCTACACCGCCATCTCTATAAACATGAAAATATCTACACTGCCATCTCCATAAATATGGAACTAACTACTCCGCCATCTGTATAAACGTGGAAACATCTACACCGCCATCTGTGTGAATAAGGAAATGAATACAATGCCTTCTGTATAAAGATATAAATATCTGCACCGTGAGCTGTATAAACATGGAAATATCTACATCGCTATCTGTATAAACGTGGAAATACCAACACCGCTATCGGTATAAACATAGAAATATCTTCAACGCCATCTATATAAACATGGAAATACCTACACCGCAATGTCTATAAACATGGAAATACCTATACCGCTATCTCTATAAACATGTAAATACCTACACCGCTATCTCTATAAACATGGAAATATGTAAATCGCTATCTATATAAACATGGAAATATCTACACCGCTATCTGTATAAACATGGAAATATCTACACCGCGATCTGTATAAACATGGAAATATCTACACCGCGATCTGTATAAACATGGAAATATCTTCACCACGATCTGTATAAACATGGAAATATCTACACCACCATCTATATAAACATGGAAATATCTACACCGCCATTTGTATAAACATGGAAATATATACAATGCCATCTGTAGAAAGATGAAAATATCTACACCGCAATCTGTGTACACATGGATATATCTACACCGATATCTGTAAAAACATGTAAATATCTACACCGCTATCTGTATAAACATGGAAATATCTACACCGCGATCTGTATAAACATGGAAATATCTACAACACGATCTGTATAAACATGGAAATATCTACACCGCTATCTGTATAAAAATGGAAATATGTACACAGCTATCTCTATAAACATGGAAATATCTACACTGCCATCTGTATAAACATGGAAATAACTACAAAGTCATCTGAATAAACATGGAAATACCTACACAGCCATCTGTATAAACATGGAAATATCTACACAGCCATCTGTATATACATGGAAATATCTACACAGATATCTGTATAAACATGGAAATAACCACACCGCTATCTCTCTAAACATGGAAAAATCAACACCGCTATCTCTATGAACATTGAAATATCTACACCGCCATCTCTACAAAGATGGAAATATCTACACCACGATCTGTATAAACATGGATATATCTACACCGCTATCTGTATAAACATTGAAATATCTCCACTGCTATCTCTATAAACATCGAAATATCTACACCGCCATCTGTATAAACATGGAAATACTTACAAAGTTATCTGTTTAAACATGGAAATATCTACACCGTCGTCTGTATAAACATGGAAATATCTACACAGCCATGAGTACATACATGGAAATATCTACACTGCTATCTATATAAACATGGAAATAACTACACCGCTATCAGTATAAACATGGAAATATATACACAGCTATCTGAATAAACATGGAAGTATCTGCACCGCTATCTCTATAGACATGGAAATATCTACAAAGCCATCTGTATAAACATGGAAATACCTACACAGTCATGTGTAGGAACATGGAAATATCTACACTGCCGCCTGTATAAACATAGAAATATCTACACAGCACCCTGTATGAATATGGAGTTATCTGTATAGGCATCTGTATAAACATGGAAATATCTGCACTGCTATCTGTATAAGCATGGAAATACCTACACCGCTGTCTCTATAAACATGGAAATATGTACACCGCTATGTGTATAAACATGGAAATATCTCCACTGCTGTCTCTATAAACATGGAAATATCTCCACCGTTATCTGTATAAACATGGAAATATCTACAGCACCATCTCTACAAACATTGTAATATCTACACTGCCATCTGTAAAAACATGGAAATATCTACTCAGTCATCTGAATAAACATGGAAATATCTACACCACCATCTGTATAAACATGGAAATACCTACAATACCATCTGTATACACATGGAAATATCTACACACTCATCTGTAAATATGGAAATGTCTACACCGCCATCTGTATAAACATGGAAATATCTACACTGCCATCTGTAGAAAGATGGAAATATCTACACCGCTATCTCTATAAATATGGAAATATCTACACCGCCATCTCTATAAACATGAAAATATCTACACTACCATCTCCATAAAGATGGAAGTATCTACACCGCCATGTGTATAAACACGGAAATATCTACAATACCATCTGTGTAAACGTGGAAATATCTACACCGCTATCTGTATAAACATGGAAATATCTACTCCGCCATCTGCATGTCCATGGAAGTATATACGCCGCCATCTGTATAAACATGGAAATATCTACACGGCCCTCTGTGTATAGATGGAAATATCAACACTGCCATCTGTACAAACATGGAAATATCTACATCGCTATCTCTATAAACATGGAAATATCTGCACTGCCATCTGTAAAAACATGGAAATACCTATACAGTCATCTGTATAAACATGGAAATATCTACAATGCCATCTGAATACACATGGAAATATCCACACAGCCATCTGTATAAACATGTAAATACCTACACTGCTATCTCTATAAGCATGGAAATATCTACACCGCCATCTGTGTGAATAAGGAAATATCTACAATGCCATCTGTATAAAGATATAAATATCTGCACCGCGAGCTGTATAAACAAGGAAATGTCTTCATCGCTATCTGTATAAACGTGGAAATACCAACACCGCTATCGGTATAAACATGGAAATATTTACACCGCCATCTACATATCCATAGAAATATCTGCGCCGCCATCTCTGTAACCATCTCTGTAAACATGAAAATATCTTTACCGCCATCTCCATACACATGTAACTATTTACAAGGACATCTGTGTAAACATGGAAATATCTAGACCTCTATCTGTAGAAACGTGGAAATATCTACACTGCCATCTGTATAAAGATGGAAATATCTACACTGCGATCTGTATATACATGGAGATATCACCACGGCTATCTGTATAAACATGGAAATACCAACAACGCTATCTGTATAAACATGGAAATATCTACACCGCTATCTGTATAAACATGGAAATACCTACAGCACTATCTGTATAAACATGGAAATATCAACACTGCCATCTGTATAAACATAGAAATATCTACACTGCCATCTCTATAACCCTGGAAATATTTACACAGCCATCTCTATAAACATGGAAATATCTACACCGCTATCTGTATAAACATGGAAATATCTACACTGCCATCTGTAAAAACTTGGAAATATCTACACAGTCATCTGTATAAACATGGAAATACCTACAGGTCCATCTGTATAAACATGGAAATATCTACACTGCCATCTGTATACCCATGGAAATATCTACACCACCATCTGTATAAACTTGGACATATCTACATGGCTATGTCTGTAAACATGCAATATTTACACCGCTATCTCTATAAACATGGAAATATCTACACCACGATCTGTATAAACATGGAAATATCTACACAGCTATATGTATAAACATGGAAATATCTACACCGCTATCCATATAAACATGGAAATAACTACACCGCTATCTGTATAAATATGGAAATATCTACACCGCTATCTCTATAAACATGGAAATATGTAAACAGCTATCTGGATAAACATGGAAATATCTACACTGCCGTCTATATAAGCATGGAAATACCTACAAAGTCATCTGTATAAACATGGAAATATCTACACCACTATCTGTATAAACTTGGAAATATCTACACTGCCATCTGCATAAACATAGAAATACCTACACAGACATTTCTATAAAGATATAACTATCTACACTGCTATCTGTTTAAGCATAGAAATGGCCACACAGCTATCGGTGTAAACATGGAAATATCTACACCGCCATCTTTAAAAACATGAAAATATCTACAGTGTCATCTGTATAAACATGGAAATATCTACACCTCCATCTGTATAAACATGGAAATATCTACACTGCCATCAGTATACATATGGAAATATCTACACAGCTATCTGTATAAACATGGAAATATCTACACCTCTATCTATATAATCATGGAAACACCAACACCGCCATATCTATAAACATGGAATTATCTACACGGCTATCTCCATAAACATAGAAATATCTGCACCGCCATTTTTATAAACATGGAAATACCTAAACCGCAATCTGTATAAACATGGAAATATCTACACCGTTATCTGTATAAACTTGAATATAGCTACACCGCTATCAGTATAAACTTGGAAATATCTAAACCCCTATTAGTATAAACATGGAAAAATCTCCACTGCCATCTGTATAAAGATGGAAATATCTACACCGTGAGCTGTATAAACATGGAAATATATACACCGCTATCTGTATAAAAATGGAAATAACAACACCACTATCTGTATAAACATGGAAATATCTACACCGCAATCTGTATAAACATGAAAATATCTACACCTCTATCTCTATAAACATGGAAATATCTTCACTGCCATCTGTACAAACATGGAAATATCTACACAGTCATCTGTAGAAACATGGAAATATCTACACCGCCGTCTCTATAAACATGGAAATAACTTCACCGCTATCTCTATAAACATGGAAATATCTACACCGCTATCTCCATGAACTTGGAAATATATACACTGCCATCCCTTTAAACATGGAGATATCTACACCACCATCTACATAAACAAGAAAATATCTACACTGCCATCTATATAAACATGGAAATATCTACACCGCCATCTCTATAAACATGGAAATATCTACACTGACATTTGTAGAAACATGGAAATATCTACACCACCATCTGTATAAACGTGGAAATATCTAAACCGCTATCTATATAAACATGAAAATATCTACACCGCAATCTGTATAAACATGGAAATATCTACACCGCTATCTGTATAAACTTGGAAATATCTAAACTGCTATCTCTATAAATATGGAAATATCTACACAGCCATCTGTATAAACATGGAAATAACTACACAGTCATTTGTAGGAACATGGAAATATCTACACCACTGTTTGTATAAAGATGGAAATAACTACAACGTTATCTGTATAAACATGGAAATATATACACAGTGATCTGTATAAACATGGAAATATGTACAGCACTCTCTGAATAAAGATGGAAATATCTACAAGGCTATCTGTATAAACATGGAAATATCTACACCACTATCTGTATAAATATGGATATATTTACACCGCTATCTCTATAAACATGGAAATATCTACACCGGTATCTCTATAAACATGGAAATATCTACACCGCCATCTGTATTAACATGGAAACATCTAAACAGTCATCTGTATAAACCTGGAAATATCTACACTGTCATCTATATAAACATGGAAATATCTACAGAGAACTCTGTATAAACATGAAAATATCGGCACAGCCATCTGTATAAACATGGAAATATCTCCACCGCTATCTGTATAAACATGGAATTATCTACACCGCTATGTGTATTATCGTGGAAATATCCCCATTGCTATCCTTACAAACATGGACATAACTCCACCGCAATCTGTATAAACATGAAAATATCTACACCGCTATCTCTATAAACATGGAAATATCTTCACTGCCATCTGTACAAACATGGAAATATCTACACAGTCATCTGTAGAAACATGGAAATATCTACACCGCTATCTCTATAAACATGGAAATAACTTCACCGCTATCTCTATAAACATGGAAATATCTACACCGCTATCTCCATGAACTTGGAAATATATACGCCGCCATCCCTTTAAACATGGAGATATCTACACCAGCATCTACATAAACAAGAAAATATCTACACAGCCATCTATATAAACATGGAAATATCTACACCGCCATCTCTATAAACATGGAAATATCTACACTGCCATTTGTAGAAAGATGGAAATATCTACACCACCATCTGTATAAACGTGGAAATATCTACACCGCTATCTGTATAAACATGGAAATATCTACACCGCAATCTGTATAAACATGGAAACATCTACACCGCTATCTGTATAAATGTGAAATATCTAAACCGCTATCTCTATAAAAATGGAAATATCTACACCGCTATCTGTATAAACATGGAAATATCCTCACTGCTATATCTATGAACATGGATATATCTACACCGCTATCTCTATAAACATGGAAATATCTACACCGCCATCACTATAAACATGGAAATATCTACACCGCCATCTGTATAAACATGGAAATATCTACACCTGTATCTGCATAAACATGGAAATATCTACACCGCTATCTGTGTAAACATGGTAATATCTACACTGCGATCTGTATAAGCATGGAAATATCTACACCGTGATCTGTATAAACATGGAATATCTTCACCACGATCTGTATAAACATGGAAATATCTCCACCGCTATCTGTATAAACATGGTAATATCTACACCACCATCTATATAAACATGGAAACATCTACTCCGCCATCTGTATAAACATCCAAATATCTACAAAGGCATCTGTATAAACATGGAAATATCTGCAACACTATCTGTGTAAACATGGATATATCTACACTGCTATCTGTGTAAACATGGACATAACTACTCTGCTATCTGTATAAACATGGAAATATCTTCACCGCTATCTGTATAAACATGGAAATGTCAACATCGCTATCTGTATAAACATGAAAATATCTACACCACTATCAGTAAAAATATGGAAATATCTTAACCGCCATCTCCATAAATATGGAAATATCTACACCGCTATCTCTATAAACCTGGAAATATCTACACTGCTCTGTGTATAAACGTGGAAATATCTACAACGGTATCTGTGTAATCATGGAAATATCTACACAGCTATCTGTGTAAACTTGGAAATATCTAACCCGCAATCTGTGTAATGATGGAAAGATATATACCGCAATCTTTTTAAAGATGGAAATATCTACACTGCTAACTCTGTAAACATGGAAATATCTACACTACCATCTCTATAAACATTGAAATATCTACACTGCCATGTGTATACACATGGAAACATCTACATATCCATCTGTATAAACATGGAAGTATCTCCACCGCTATCTCTATAAACATGGAAACATCTACACCTCCATCTGCGTAAACATGGAAATATCTACACTGCCATGTATACACTTGGAAATATCTACACAGCCATCTGTATAAACATGGAAATACCTACACCGCTACGTCTATAAACATGGAAATACATACAAAGCAATCTGTATAAACTTGGAAATATCTACATCGCTCTCTGTATTAACATGGAAATATCACCACCGCTCTCTGTTTATATATGGAAATATCTACACCGCTATCTGTATAAAAATGGAAATATCTACACAGTCAACTGTATATACATGGAAATATATACACCACCATCTCTATAAACATGGAAATATCTACACTGCCATGTGTAAACATGGAAATATCTACACAGTCATCTGTATATACATGGAAATATCTACACCACCATCTCTATAAACATGGAAATATCTACACTGCCGTCTGTATACACATGGAAATGTCTACATAGCCATCAGTATAAACATGGAAACATCTGCACCACTATCTCTATACACATGGAAATACCTACACTGCAATCTCTATAAACATGGAAATATCTACACCACAAACTCTATAAACATGGAAATATCTACACTGCCATCTCTATAAACATGAAAATATCTACACCGCCATCTCCATAAACATGGAACTATCTACACCGCCATCTGTGTAAACATGGAAATATCTACACTGCCGTCTGTATAAAGATGGAAATACCTGCACCCCGAGCTGTATAAACATGGAAATATCTACACTGCTATCTGTATAAACATGGAAATACCAACACCACTATCTGTATAATCGTGGAAATATCAACACCACGATCTGTTTAAACATGCAAATATCTACAAGTCTCTCTGTATAAACATGGAAATAAATACACCGCTGTCTGCATAAACATGGAAATACCTATACCGCCCTCTGAATAAACATGGAAATATCTACACTGCTATTTCTATAAATATGGAAATATATACACCGCTATCTATATAAACATGGAAATATCTATGCCGCCATATGTATAAACATGGGAATATGTACACAGCCATCTGCATAAACATGGAAATAACTACACCGCTATCTCTATACAGATGGAAATATTTACACAGCTATCTCTATAAACATGGAAATATCTACACCGCCATCTCTATAAACCTAGAAATATCTACACTGACACATTTATAAACATGGAAATATCTACACCGCCATCTCCATAAACAATGAACTATCTACACCACCATCTGTGTAAAATGGAAATATCTAAACCGCTATCTGTATAAACATAGATATATCTACACTGCTATCTGTATAAAGATGGAAATATCTCCACCGCTATCTGTATAAACATGGAAATATCTCCACCACTATCTGTATAAACATGGAAATATCTGCACTGCGACCTCTATAAAAATGGAAATATCTACACCGCTATCTGTATAAACATGGAAATATCTACAAAGCTATCAGTGTAATCATGGAAATATCCAGACAGCTATCTGTGTAAACATGGAAATATCTACACCGCTATCTATGTAAAGATGAAAATACCTACACCGCAATCTGTGCAAAAATGGAAATATCTACACCGCTATCTCTATAAAGATGTAAATACCTGCACTGCTCTCTGTATAAACATGGAAATATCTACACCACCATCTGTGAAAACATGGAAATATCTACACAGTCATCTGTATAAACATGGAAATATCTACACATCCATCTGTGTAAACATGGAAATATCTACACGGCTATCTGCATAAACAGGTAAATACCTACACTTTCATCTGTATATAGATGGAATTATCTACACCGCGAGCTGTGTAAACATGGAAATATCTACAACGTTATCAGTATAAAAATGGACATACCAACACCACTATCTCTATAAACGTGGAAATCTCTACACCGCTATCTGTATAAACATGGAAATATCTGCACCACTATTTCTATAAACATGGAAATACGTACACCGCCATCTTTATACACATGGAAATATCTACACCGCTATCTCTATAAACACAGAAATATCTACACCGCCATCTCCATAAACATGGAAATATCTACACCGCCACCTGCATAAACATGGAAATATCTACACCGCCATCTTTATAAACATGAAAATATCTGCACCGCCATCTGTATAAACATACAAATATCTACACTGTCATCTGTATAAATATGGAAATACCTACACAGTTATCTGTATAAACATGGAAACATCTACACCACTATCTGTGTAAACATGGAAATATCTACACGGCAATGTGTGTGAAAGAGGAAATTTCGACACCGCTATCTTTGTAAGGATAGAAATATCTACATCGCAATCTGTGCAAAGATGGAAATAACTAAACTGCTATCTGTGTAAACATGGTAATATCTATACCACTGTCTCTATAAGCATGGAAATATCAACACCGCTATCTGTATATACATGGAAAAATCTACACCGCCATCTGTAAAAACATGGAAATATCTACACCGCAATCTGTATAAACATGGAGATACCTACACATTCATCTCTATAAACATGGTGACATCTACACAGCTATCTGTGTAAACATGGAAATATCTACACAGACATCGGTATAAACATGGAAATACCTACACAGTCATCTCTATAAACGTGGAAATATCTACACAGACATCTGTATAAACATGGAAATATCTACACAGACATCTGTATCAACATGGAAATATCTATACAGCCATCGCTATAAACATGGAAATATCTACACTGCTATCTGTATAAACATGGAAATAGCCACACCACTGTCTGTGTAAACATGGAAATACCTTCACCGTTATCTGCATAAACAAGGAAATATCTACAGAGCTATCTGTATAAACATTGAAATATCTCCAACGGTATCTGTATAAACATGGAAATATCTACACCGATATTTGTGTAAACCTGGAAATATCTACACCGCAATCTGTGCAAAGATGGAAATAGCTACACGGCTCTCTGTGTAAACATGGAAATATCTACACCGCTGTCTGTATAAACATGGAAATATCTACACCGCTATCTGTATAAACATGGAAATATCTACGCCGCCATCTGTAAACAGGGAGATATCTACACCTACATCTGAATAAACATGTAAATATCTACACCGCTATCTCTATAAACATGGAAATATCTCCACCGCTATCTGTATAAAAATGGAAATATCTGTACCGCTATCTGTAAAACCTGGAAATATATACACTGCAGTCTGTATAAACATGGATATATCTCCACCGCTATCTGTATAAACATGGAAATATCTCCACCACTATCTCTACAAACACGGAAATGTCTACACCCCTATCTGTGTAAACATGGAAATATCTTCATGGCTATCTCTATAAACATGGAAATATCTACACAGACATCTGTATAAACATGGAAATACCTACACAGTCATCTGTATAAACATGGAAATACCTACACAGTCATCTGTATAAACATGGAAATATCTACAAAGCCATCTGTATAAACATGGAAATATCTACACAGCCATCTCTATAAACATGGAAATATCTACACTGCTATCTGTATAAACATGGAAATAACCACACCACTGTCTGTGTAAACATGGAAATACCTTCACCATTATCTGTATAAACAAGGAAATATCTACAGAGCTATCTGTATAAACATTGAAATATCTCCAACGATATCTGTATAAACCTGGAAATAACTACACCGATATCTGTATAAACATGGAACTATCTACACCGATATCTGTTTAAACATGGAAATATCTACACCGCTATCTACATAAACATGGAAATAACTACACCGCTTTTTGTATAAACATGGAAATATCCCCACCGCTATCTCTATAAACATGGAAATATCTACACCGCTATCTGTATAAACATGGAAATATTTACATCACTATCTGTATAAACATGGAAATATTTACACCGCTATCTGTATACACGTGGATATATCTACACGGCTATCTCTATAAACATGGAAATATCTACTCCACTGTCTGTATAAACCTGAAAATATCTACCATGCTGTCTCTATAAACATAGAAATATCTACACCTCTGTCTGTATAAACATGGAAATATCTACAGCGATATCTGCATAAACATGCAAATATCTTCACCGCTGTCTCTATAAACATGGAAATATCTACACTGCTATGTGTATAAACATGGAAATATCTACACCGCTGTCTGTAAAATCATGGAAATATCTACACCGCTGTATCTATAAACATGCAAATATCTACACCATTGTCTCCATAAACTTGGAAATCTCTACACGGCTCTCTCTATAAATGTGGAAATATCTACACCGCTGTCTCTATAAACATGGAAATATCCACACCGCTATATGTATAAACTTGGAAATATCGACAACGCTATCTCTATAAACGTGGAAATATATACACCGCTATGAGTATAAACGTAGAAATATCTTCACCGCTGTCTGTATAAACATGGAAATATCTACACCGCTATCTCTATAAACGTGGAAATATTTACACCGCTATATGTATAAACGCGGGAATATCTACATCGCTAACTGTATAAACGTGGAAATATCTACACTGCTATCTCTGTAAACGTGGAAATATCTTCTCCAATTTCCGTATAAACATGGAAATATCTACACCGCTATCTCTGTAAATGTGTAAACATTTAAACCGTTATCTGTGTAAACATGGAAATACCTTCACCATTATCTGTATAAACAAGGAAACATCTACAGAGCTATCTGTATAAACATTGAAATATCTCCAACGATATCTGTATAAACATGGGAATAACTACACCGATATCTGTTTAAAAATGGAAATATCTACACCGCTATCTACATGAACATGGAAATATCTACACTGCTTTCTGTATAAACATGGAAATATCCCCGCCGCTATCTCTATAAACATGGACATATCTACACCGCTATCTGTATAAATATGGAAATATTTACACCACTATCTGTATAATCATGGAAATATTTACACCGCTATCTGTATAAACGTGGACATATCTACACCGCTATCTCTATAAACATGGAAATATCTACACCACTGTCTGTATAAACCTGAAAATATCTACACTGCTATCTCTATAAACATAGAAATATCTACACCGCTTTCTGTATAAACATGGAAATAACTACAGCAATATCTGTATAAACATGCAAATATCTACACCGCTGTCTCTATAAACATGGAAATATCTACACTGCTATGTGTATAAACATGGAAATATCTACACCGCTGTTTCTAAAAACATGGAAATATCTACACCGCTGTATTTATAAACATGCAAAAATCTACACTGTTGTCTACATAAACTTGGAAATTTCTACACGGCTATCTCTATAAATGTGGAAATATCTACACCGCTGTCTCTATAAACATGGAAATATCTACACCGCTATCTCTATAAACGTGGAAATATCTACACCGGTGTCTCTGTAAACATGGAAATATCTACACCGCTATATGTATAAACTTGGAAATATCTACACCGCTATCTCTATAAAGATGGGAATATCCACACCGCTATCTGTATAAACGTGGAAATATCTACACTGCTATCTCTGTAAACGTGGAAATATCTACTCCAATTTCTGTATAAACATGGAAATATCTACACTGCTATCTCTGTAAATGTGTAAACATTTAAACCGTTAAATGTGTAAACATGGAAATATTTACACTGCTATCTCTATGAACATGGAAATATTTACAACGTTATCTGTATAAACATGGAAGTATCTCCACAGCTATCTGTATAAATATGGAAATATCTACACGGCTATCTTTATAAACATGGAAGTTCCAACACCGCTATCTGTATAAACATGGAAGTATCTCCACTGCTATCTGTATAAACATGGAAATAGCTACACCACTATCTGTATAAACATGGAAATATCTACACCGCTATCTGTATAAACATGGAAATATCTACACCGCTATCTGTATAAACATGAAAATATCTACATCACTATCTGTATATACCTGGAAATATCTCCATCGCTATCTCTATAAACATGGAAATATCTACACAGCTATCTTTATAAACATGGGAATATCTACACCTCTATCTGTATAAACATGGAATTACCTACAACACTATCTGTGTAAACATGGAAGTATCTACACAGCTATCTGTGTAAACATGGAAATCTGTACACCACCATCCGTGTAAAGATGGAAATATCTACACCGCAATCTGTGCAATTATGGAAATATCTACACCGGTATTTGTAAAAATATGGAAATATCTACACCGCTATCTGTATAAACATGGAAATATCTACAGCGCTATCTGCATAAATATGGAAATATCTACACCGCTATCTCTATAAACTTGTAAATGTCTACACCGTTATCTGCATAAACTTGGAAATATCTATTGGCTATCACTATAAACATGGAATTATCTACACCGCCATCTGTATAAACACGGAAATACTTTCACAGTCATCTGTATAACCACGGAAATATCTACACCACTATCTGTATAAACATGGAAATATCTACGCTGCAATCAGGATAATCATGCAAATATCTACACAGCCGTCTCTATAAACATGGAAATATCTACAACTGCATCTGTATAAACATGGAAATATCTACACCGCTATCTGTGAAAAGATGGAAATATCTACACCGCAGTCTTTGCAAACATGGAAATATCTACACGACTATCTGTGTAAACCTGGAAATATCTACACCGCAATCTGTGCAAAGATGGAAATAGCTACACCGCTCTCAGTGTAAACAAGGAAATATCTACTCCGCTATCTGTATAAACATGGAAATATCTACAACACTATCTGTATAAACATGGAAATATCTTCGCCGCCATCTGTATAAACAGGGAAATAACTACACCTACTTCTGAATAAACATGGAAATATCTACACCGATATCTGTAGAAATATGGAAATATCTACACCGCTATCTCTATAAACATGGAAATATCTCCACCGCAATCTGTATAAAAATGGAAATATGTGTACTGCTATCTGTAAAACCTGCATATATATACACCGCAGTCTGTATAAATATGGATATACATCCACCGCTATCTGTATAAACATGGAAATATCTCCACCACTATCTCTATAAACATGGAAATGTCTTCACCCCTATCTGTGTAAACATGGAAATATCTTCATGGCTATCTCTATAAACATGGAAATACCTACACAGACATCTGTATAAACATGGAAATACCTACACAGTCATCTGCATAAACATGGAAATATCTACACAGTCATCTGTATATACATGGAAATATCTACACAGACATCTGTATAAACATGGAAATATCTACACAGCCATCTCTATAAACATGGAAATATCTACACTGCTATCTGTATAAACATGGAAATAGCCACACCACTGTCTGTGTAAACATGGAAATACCTTCACTGTTATCTGTATAAACAAGGAAATATCTACAGATCTATCTGTATAAACATTGAAATATCTCCAACGATATCTGTATAAACATGGAAATATCCACACCGATATCTGTTTAAACATGGAAATATCTACACCTCTATCTACATGAACATGGAAATATCTACACCGCTTTGTGTATAAACATGGAAATATCCCCACCGCTATCTCTATAAACATGGAGATATCTACACCGCTATCTGTATAAACATGGAAATATTTACACCACTATCTGTATAAACATGGAAATATTTACACCGCTATCTGTATAAACGTGGATATATCTACACCGCTATCTCTATAAACATGGAAATATCTACACCACTGTCTGTATAAATCTGAGAGTATCTACACCGCTATCCCTATAAACATAGAAATATCTACACCGCTGTCTGTGTAAACATGGAAATATCTACAGCAATATCTGTATAAACATGCAAATATATACACCGCTGTGTCTACAAACATGGAAATATCTACACTGCTATGTGTATAAACATGCAAATATCTACACCGCTGTCGCTAAAAACATGGAAATATCTACACCGCTGTATCTATAAACATGCAAATATCTTCACCGTTGTCTACATAAACTTGGAAATCTCTACACAGCTATCTCTATAAATGTGGAAATATCTACAACATTGTCTCTATAAACATGGAAATATCTACACCGCTATCTCTATGAACGTGGAAATATCTACACCGCTGTCTCTGTAAACATGGAAATATCTACACCGCTAAATGTATAAACATGGAAATATCTACGCCGCCATCTGTATAAACAGGGTAATATCTACACCTACATCTGAATACACTTGGAAATATCTACACCGCTATCTGTATAAATATGTTAATATCTACACCGCTATCTCTATAAACATGGACATATCTCCACCGCTATCTGTATAAAAATGGAAATATCTGTACTGCTATCTGTAAAACCTGGAAATATATACACTGCAGTCTGTATAAATATGGATATATCTCCACCGCTATCTGTATAAACATGGAAATAACTCCACCACTATCTCTATAAACATGGAAATGTGTACACCCCTATCTGTGTATACATGGAAATACCTTCATGGCTATCTCTATAAACATGGAAAGAACTCCACCGCTATCTCTAGAATCATGGAAATGTCTACACCCCTATCTGTGTAAACATGGAAATACCTTCATGGCTATCTCTATAAACATGGAAATATCTACACAGACATCTGTATAAACACGGAAATACCTTCACAGTCATCTGTATAAACACGGAAATATCTACACCACTATCTGTATAAACATGGAAATATCTACACTGCCATCAGGATAATCATGGAAATATCTACACAGCCGTCTCTATAAACATGGAAATATCTACACCTCCATTTGTATAAACATGGAAATATCTACACTGCTATCTGTGAAAAGATGGAAATATCTTCACTGCAATCTGTGCAAAGATGGAAATATCTACACGACTATCTGTGTAAACCTGGAAATATCTACACCACAATCTGTGCAAAGATGGAAATAGCTACAACGCTCTCTGTGTCAACATGGAAATATCTACACCGCTATCTGTATAAACATGGAAATAACTATGCCGCCATCTGTATAAACAGGGAAATATCTACACCTACATCTGAATAAACATGTAAATATCTACACCGCTATCTGTATAAATATGGAAATATCTACACCTCTATCTCTATAAACATGGAAATATCTCCCCTGCTATCTGTATAAAAATGGAAATATCTGCACCGCTATCTGTAAAACCTGGAAATATAAACACCGCAGTCTGTATAAACATGGATATATCTCCACCGCTATCTGAATAAACATGGAAATATCTCCACCACTATCTCTATAAACATGGAAATGTCTACACCCCTATATGTGTTAAAATTGAAATACCTTCATGGCTATCTTTATAAACATAGAAATGTCTTCACCCCTATATGTGTTAAAATTGAAATACCTTCATGGCTATCTTTATAAACATGGAAATATCTCCACCACTATCTCTATAAACATGGAAATGTCTACACCGCTATCTGTGTAAACATGGAAATATCTTCATGGCTATCTCTATAAACATGGAAATATCTACACAGACATCTGTATAAACATAGAAATACCTACACAGTCATCTGTATAAACATGGAAATATCTACACAGCCATCTCTATAAACATGGAAATATCTACACTGCTATCTGTATAAACATGGAAATAGCCACACCACTGTCTGTGTAAACATGGAAATAGCTTCACCGTTATCTGTATAAACAAGGAAATATCTACATAGCTATCTGTATAAACATTGAAATATCTCCAACGATATCTGTATAAACATGGAAATATCTACACCGATATCTGTTTAAACATGGAAATATCTATACCTCTATCTACATGAACATGGAAATATCTACACCGCTTTCTGTATAAACATGGAAATATCCCCACCGCTATCTCTATATACATGGAAATATCTACACCGCTATCTGTATAAACATGGAAATATTTACACCACTATCTGTGTAAACATGGAAATATTTACACCGCTATCTGTATAAACGTGGATATATCTACACCGCTATCTCTATATACATGGAAATATCTACACCACTGTCTGTGTAAACCTGAAAATATCTACACCGCTATCTCTATAAACATAGAAATATCTACACCGCTGTCTGTATAAACATGGAAATATCTACAGCAATATCTGTATAAACATGCAAATATCTACACCGCTGTCTCTATAAACATGGAAATATCTACACTGCTATGTGTATAAACATGCAAATATCTACACCGCTGTCGCTAAAAACATGGAAATATCTACACCGCTGTACCTATAAACATGCAAATATCTACACCGTTGTCTACATAAACATGGAAATCTCTACACGGCTATCTCTATAAATGTGGAAATTTCTACACCGCTCTCTCTATAAACATGGAAATATCTACACCGCTATCTCTATAAACGTGGAAATATCTACACCGGTGTCTGTGTAAACATGGAAATATCTACACCGCTATATGTATAAACTTGGAAATATCTACACCGGTATCTCTATAAACGTGGGAATATCTACCCCGCTATCTGTATAAACGTGGAAATATCTACACTGCTATCTCTGTAAATGTGGAAATATCTACTCCAATTTCTGTATAAACATGGAAATATCTACACCGCTATCTCTGTAAATGTGTATGCATTTAAACTGTTATCTGTGTAAACATGGAAATATTTACACTGCTATCTCTATGAACATGGAAATATTTACAACGCTATCTGTATAAACATGGAAGTATCTCCACTGCTATCTGTATAAACATGGAAATATCTACACCGGTATCTGTATAAACATGGAAATAACAACACCACTATCTGTATAAACATTTAAGTATCTCCACTGCTATCTGTATAAACATGGAAATATCTCCACTGCTATCTCTATAAACATGGAAATATCTACACCGCTATCATTATAAACATGGGAATTTCTACACCTCTATCTGTATAATCATGGAATTATCTACAACACTATCTGTGTAAACATGGAAATACCTACACAGCTATCTGTGTACACATGGATATCTGTACACCACCATCCGTGTAAAGATGGAAATATCTACACCGCAATCTGTGCAATCATGGAAATATCTACACCGCTATCTGTATAAACATGGAAATATCTACAGCGCTATCGGCATAAATATGGAAATATCTACACCGCTATCTCTAAAAACTTGGAAATGTCTACACCGTTATTTGCATAAACTTGGAAATATCTACTTGGCTATCTCTATAAACATGGAATTATCTACACTGCCATCTGTATAAACACGGAAATACCTTCACAGTCATCTGTATAAACACGGAAATATCTACACCACTATCTGTATAAACATGGAAATATCTACACTGCCATCAGGATAATCATGGAAATATCTACACAGCCGTCTCTATAAACATGGAAATATCTACACCTCCATCTGTATAAACATGGAAATATCTACACCGCCATCTGTGAAAAGATGGAAATAACTACACCGCAATCTGTGCAAAGATGGAAATATCTACACGACTATCTGTGTAAACCTGGAAATATCTACACCGCAATCTGTGCAAAGATGGAAATAGCTACACCGCTCTCTGTGTCAACATGGAAATATCTACACCGCTATCTGTATAAACATGGAAATCTCTACGCCGCCATCTGTATAAACAGGGAAATATCTACACCTACATCTGAATAAACATGTAAATATCTACACCGCTATCTGTATAAATATGGAAATATCTACACCTCTATCTCTATAAACATGGAAATATCTCCCCTGCTATCTGTATAAAAATGGAAATATCTGCACCGCTATCTGTAAAACCTGGAAATATAAACACCGCAGTCTGTATAAACATGGATATATCTCCACCGCTATCTGAATAAACATGGAAATATCTCCACCACTATCTCTATAAACATGGAAATGTCTACACCCCTATATGTGTTAAAATTGAAATACCTTCATGGCTATCTTTATAAACATGGAAATGTCTTCACCCCTATATGTGTTAAAATTGAAATACCTTCATGGCTATCTTTATAAACATGGAAATATCTCCACCACTATCTCTATAAACATGGAAATGTCTACACCGCTATCTGTGTAAACATGGAAATATCTTCATGGCTATCTCTATAAACATGGAAATATCTACACAGACATCTGTATAAACATAGAAATACCTACACAGCCATCTGTATAAACATGGAAATATCTACACAGCCATCTCTATAAACATGGAAATATCTACACTGCTATCTGTATAAACATGGAAATAGCCACACCACTGTCTGTGTAAACATGGAAATAACTTCACTGTTATCTGTATAAACAAGGAAATAGCTACAGAGCTATCTGTATAAACATTGAAATATCTCCAACGATATCTGTATAAACATGGAAATGTCTACACCGATATCTGTTTAAACATCGAAATATCTACACCGCTATCTACATGAACATGGAAATATCTACACCGCTTTCTGTATAAACATGGGAATATCCCCACCGCTATCTCTATAAACATGGAAATATCCAAACCGCTATATGTATAAACATGGAAATATTTACACCACTTTCTGTATAAACATGGAAATATTTACACCAATATCTGTATAAACGTGGATATATCTACACCGCTATCTCTATAAACATGGAAATATCTACACCACTGTCTGTATAAACCTGAAAATATCTTCACCGCTATCTCTATAAACATAGAAATATCTACACCGCTGTCTGTATAAACATGGAAATATCTACAGCAATATCTGTATAAACATGCAAATATCTACACCGCTGTCTCTATAAACATGGAAATATCTACACTGCTATGTGTGTAAACATGGAAATATCTACACCGCTGTCTCTAAAAACATGAAAATATCTACACCGATGTATCTATAAACATGCAAATATCTACACCGTTGTCTACATAAACTTGGAAATCTCTACACGGCTCTCTCTATAAATGTGGAAATATCTACACCGCTGTCTCTATAAACATGGAAATATCTACACCGCTATCTCTATAAACGTGGAAATATCTACACCGGTGTCTCTGTAAACATGGAAATATATACACCGCTATATGTATAAACTTGGAAATATCTAAACCGCTATCTCTATAAATGTGGGCATATCTACACCGCTATCTGTATAAACGTGGAAATATCTACACTGCTATCTCTGTAAACGTGGAAATATCTACTCCAATTTCTGTATAAACATGGAAATATCTACACCGCTATCTCTGTAAATGTGTAAACATTTAAACCGTTTTCTGTGTAAACATGGAAATATTTACACTGCTATCTCTATGAACATGGAAATATTTACAACGCTATCTGTATCAACATGGAAGTATCTCCACTGCTATCTCTATAAACATGGAAATATCTACACCGCTATCTGTATAAACATGGAAATATCTACACTGCTATCTGTATAAACATGGAAATATCTACACTGCTATCTGTATAAACATGGAAATATCTACATCACTCTCTGTATAAACATTGGAAATATCTTCACCGCTATCTCTATATACATGGAAATATCTACACCGCTATCTTTATAAACATGGGAATATCTACACCACTATCTGTATAAACATGGAATTATCTACAACACTATCTGTGTAAACATGGAAATATCTACACAGCTATCTGTGTAAACATGGAAATCGGTACACCACCATCAGTGTAAAGTTGGAAATATCTACACCGCAATCTGTGCAATTATGGAAATATCTACACCGCTATCTGTATAAACATGGAAATATTTACACCGCTATCTGTATAAACATGGAAATGTCTACAGCGCTATCTGCATAAATACGGAAATATCTACACCGCTATCTCTATAAACTTGGAAATGTCTACACCGTTATCTGCATAAACTTGGAAATATCTACTTGGCTATCTCTATAAACATGGAATTATCTACACCGCCATCTGTATAAACACGGAAATACCTTCACAGTCATCTGTATAAACACGGAAATATCTACACCACTATCTGTATAAACATGGAAATATCTACACTGCCATCAGGATAATCATGGAAATATCTACACAGCCGTCTCTATAAACATGGAAATATCTACACCTCCATCTGCATAAACATGGAAATATCTACACCGCTATCTATGAAAAGATGGAAATATCTACACCGCAATCTGTGCAAAGATGGAAATATCTACACGACTATCTGTGTAAACCTGGAAATATCTACACCACAATCTGTGCAAAGATGGAAATAGCTACACCGCTCTCTGTGTAAACATGGAAATATCAACACCGCTATCTGTATAAACATGGAATTATCTACACCGCTATCTATATAAACATGGAAATATCTACGCCGTCATCTGTATAAACAGGGAAATATCAACACCTACATTTGAATAAACATGGAAATATCTACACCGCTATCTGTATAAATATGGAAATATCTACACCACTATCTCTATAAACATGGAAATATCTCCACCCCTATCTGTATAAAAATGGAAATATCTGTACCGCTATCTGTAAAACCTGGAAATATATACACCACAGTCTGTATAAACATGTATATATCTCCACCGCAATCTCTATAAACATGGAAATATCTCCACCACTATCTCTATAAACATGGAAATGTCTACACCCCTATCTGTGTAAACATGGAAATATCTTCATGGCTCTCTCTATAAACATGGAAATATCTACACAGCCATCTCTATAAACATGGAAATATCTACACTGCTATCTGTATAAACATGGAAATAGCCACACCACTGTCTGTGTAAACATGGAAATACCTTCACCGTTATCTGTATAAACAAGGAAATATCTACAGAGCTATCTGTATAAACATTGAAATATCTCCAACGATATCTGTATAAACATGGAAATATCTTCACCGATATCTGTTTAAACATGGAAATATCTAAATCTCTATCTCTATAAACATGGAAATATCTACAACGCTATCTGAATAAACATGGAAATATCTACACCGCAATCTGAGCAAAGATGGAAATATCTACACCATTATCTGTGTAAACATGGAAGTATCTACACAGCCTTCTCTATAAACATGGAAATATCTTCACCACCATCTGTATACACATGGAAATATCTACAAAGCTATATGTATAAATATGGAGATACCTTAACTGCTATCTCTATAAACATGAAAATATCTACACCGCTATCTTTATAAACATGGAAATATCTACACCACCATCTCTTTAAACATGGAAACATCTACACTGCCATCTGTATAGACAAGGAAATATATACACAGCCATCTGTATAAACATGGAAATATCTTCACCACTATCTGTATAAACATGGAAATATCTACACCGCTATCTTTATAAACATGGAAATATCTTCAAAACCATCTCTTTAAACATGGAAACATCTACACTGCCATCTGTATACACAAGGAAATATCTACACAGCCATCTGTATAAACATGGAAATATCTACACCGCTATCTGTATAAACATGGAAATATCTACACCACTATCTGCATAAATATGGAAATATCTACACCGCCATCTGTATGAACATGGAAATATCTGCACCGCTATCTCAGTAAACATGGAAATAACTATACAGCTATCTGTATAAACATGGAAATATTTACACCGCCATCTGTATACACATGGAAATATCTACACTGCCATCTTTATAAAGATGGAAATATCTACACCGTGAGCTGTATAAACATGGAAATATCTGCAACGCTATCGGTATAAACACGGAAATACCAACACCACTATCTGTATAAACTTGGAAATATCAACAACGCTATCCATATAAACATGGAAATATGTACACTGCCATCAGTATAAACATGGAAATACCTACACAGTCATCTGTATAAACATGGAAATATCTACACCGCTATCTATATAAACATGGAAATATCTACACGACTATGTGTATAAACATGGGAATAACTACACCGCTATATGTATAAACATGGAAATATCTACACGGCAATCTGTATAAACATGGAAATATACACATCGCTATCTGTGTAAACATGGAAATATCTGCACCGCTATCTCTATAAACTAGGGAATATCTACACCGCCCTTTGTATAAACATGGGAATAACTACACTGCTATCTGTATAAACATGGAAATATCTACACCGCTATCTGTGTAAACATGGAAATATCTACACCAAAATCTATATAAACATGCAAATATCTACACCGCTATCTCTATAAACATGGAAACATCTAAACCGCTGTCTTTATGAACATGGAAATAACAACAACGCTATCTCTATAAACACGGAAATAACTACCCCACTAAGTGTATAAACATGGAAATATCCACACCGCTATCTCTATAAACACGGAAATAACTTCCCCACTAAGTGTATAAACATGGAAATATGTACACCGCTCTCTGTATAAACATGGAAATATCTACAACGCTATCTTTATAAACATGGAAATATCTACACAGCTCTCTGTATAAACAAGGAAGTATCTACACCACTATCTCTATAAACATGGAAATATCAAGAGTGCTATCTCTATAAACATGGAAATATCTACAATGCTATCTGAATAAACATGGAAATATCTACACCGCAATCTGTGCAAAGACGGAAATATCTACACCACTATCTGTGTAAACATGGAAGTATCTACACCGCCTTCTCTATAAACATGGAAATATCTAGACCACCATCTGTATAAATATGGAAATATCTACAAAGCTATCTGTATAAATATGGAAATACCTAAACCGCTATCTCTATAAACATGGAAATATCTACACCGCTATCTTTATAAACAT
This sequence comes from Pan paniscus, assembly GCF_029289425.2. Lineage (NCBI taxonomy): Eukaryota > Metazoa > Chordata > Mammalia > Primates > Hominidae > Pan > Pan paniscus. The sequence continues at coordinate 121,900,665 of NC_073255.2, forward strand.
GGAAATATCTACACCACCATCTCTTTAAACATGGAAACATCTACACTGCCATCTGTATAGACAAGGAAATATATACACAGCCATCTGTATAAACATGGAAATATCTTCACCACTATCTGTATAAACATGGAAATATCTACACCGCTATCTGTATAAACATGGAAATATCTTCAAAACCATCTCTTTAAACATGGAAACATCTACACAACCATCTGTATACTCAAGGAAATATCTACACAGCCATCTGTATAAACATGGAAATATCTACACCGCTATCTGTATAAACACGGAAATATCTACACCACTATCTGCATAAATATGGAAATATCTACACCGCCATCTGTATGAACATGGAAATATCTGCACCGCTATCTCAGTAAACATGGAAATAACTATACAGCTATCTGTATAAACATGGAAATATTTACACCACCATCTGTATACACATGGAAATATCTACACTGCCATCTGTATAAAGATGGAAATATCTACACCGTGAGCTGTATAAACATGGAAATATCTACAACGCTATCTGTATAAACACGGAAATACCAACACCGCTATCTGTATAAACTTGGAAATATCTACACCGCAATCTGTGCAAAGATGGAAATATCTACACCGCTATCTCTATAAACATGGAAATATCTTCACCGTCACCTGTATAAACATGGAAATATCTACACCGCCATCTGTATAAACATGGAAATATCTACACCGCTATCCCTGTAAACATGGAAATCTCAACACCGCTATCCGTATAAACATGGAAATATCTACACTGCTATCTGTGTAAACATGGAAATATCTACACCGCTATCTGTATAAATATGGAAATAGCTTCAACGATATCTGTATAAACGTGGAAATGTCTACACCGCTATCTGTATAAACATGGAAATAACTAAACCGCTATCTGTATAAATGTAGAAATATCTACAATGCTATCTGTATAAACGTGGAAAAACCTACACCGCCATCTGGGTAAACATGGAAATATCTACTCCGCCTTCTGTGTACATGTGGAAATGTTTACACCGCCATCTGCATAAACATGGAAATATCTACACTGCCATCAGTATAAACATGGAAATATCTACACCGCTATCTGTATAAACATGGAAATATCTACACCACTTTCTGTATAAATAAGGGAATGTCTACACCGCTATCTCTATAAACATGGAAATATCTACACCGTCATCTGTATAAACATGGAAATATCTACACAGTCATCTATGTAAACATGGAAACATCTACACCACCATCTCTATAAACTTGGAAATATCTACACTGCCGTCTGTATACAAATTGACATATCTACACAGCTATCAGTATAAACATGGAAAAATCTACACTGCTATCTCTACAAAAATGGAAATATCTACACTGCCATCTCTATAAACATGAAAATACACCGCCAACTCCATAAATATGGAACTATGTAAACCTCCATTTGTGTAAACATGAAAATATATTCAAAGCTAACTGTAAACATGGAAATATCTACACCGCTATCTGTATAAACATGCAAATATCTACACCGCTATCTGTATAAACATGGAAAATCTACATCGCTATCTGTATAAACATGGAAACATCTCCACCGATATCTGTATAAACATTTAAACAACTCCAAAGCTATCTGTATAAAAATTGAAACATTTACTCCGCTATGTGTATAATCATGGAAATATCTACACTGCTATCTGTATAAACATGGAAATGACTGCACCACCATCTCTATAATCTTGGAAATATCTACGCAGTCATCTTCATCATCATGGAAATATCTGCACCGCCATCTATATAAATATGTAAATATCTACACCGTGAGCTGTATAAACATGGATATATCTATACCGCTATCTGTATAAACATGGAAATAACAACACCGCTATCTGTATAAACATGGTAATATCTACACCGATATCAATATAAACATGGAAATATCTACACCGCTATCTCTTTAAATATGGAAATATCTACACTGCTATTTCTATAAACATGGAAATGTCTACACCGCTATCTGTATAAACATGGAAATATCTAAACCGCTATCACTATAAACATGGAAATATCTGCACTGCAATCATTGCAAAGATGGAAATATCTACACTGCTATCTGTGTAAACATGGAAATATCTACACCGCTATCTCTACAAACATGGAAATAGCCCCACCAGTATCTGTATAAACAGGGAAATATCTCCACCGCCATCTCTATAAACACGGAATTACCTACACCGCCTTCTGTATAAACATGGAAATATCTACACCGCTATCTGTATAAATATGGAAATGTATACACTGCCATCTCTATAATCATGGAAATATCTACACCCCTATCTACATAAATATGGAAATATCTGCACCGCTATCTCTATAAACATGGGAATATGTACTCCACCATGTGCATAAATATGGATATATCTACACAGTCATCTGTATAAACATGGAAATATCTACACCACCATCTCTTTAAACATGGAAATATCTACACTGCAATCTGTATACACATGGAAATATCTACACCGCCATCTTTATAAACATGGAAATATCTACACCGCCATCTCTATGCACATGGAAATACCTCTATGCTCATGGAAATGTCTACACTGCCATCTGTAGAAAGATGGAAATATCTACACAGTAATCTGTATAAACATGGAAATATCTACACCGCTATCTGTATAAACATGGAAATACCTACACAACCATCTCTATACACATGGAAATATCTACACCGCTATCTCTATAAAAATAGAAATATCTACACCGCCATCTCTATAAACGTGGAAATATATTCACCGCCATCTCTATTAACATGAAAATATCGACACCGCCATGTCCATAAACATAGAACTAACAACACCGCCATCTGAATAAACACGGAAATATCTACACCTCTGTCTGCACAAACATGGAAATATCTACACAGCCATCTCTATAAAGACGGAAATATCTACACCGCGAGCTATATAAACATGGAAATATCTACACTGCTCTCTGTGAAAACATGGAAATGCCAACACCGCTATCTGAATAAACATGGAAGTATCTACACTGCTATCTGTATAAACATGGAAATATCTACACCCCTAGCTCTATAATCATGGAAATACCTACACCGCCATCTCTATACACATTTAAATATCTACACCGCCATCTCTATAAACAAGGAAATACCTACTACGCCATCTCTATACACATGGAAATATCTACACCGCTATCTCTATAAACATAGAAATATCTACACCGCCATCTCTATAAACGTGGAAATATTTTCACCGCCATCTGCATGAACATGCAAATATCTTCACTGCTATCTGTTTAAACATGGAAATATCTACACCGCGATCTGTATATACATGGAAATATCTACACCGCTACCAGTATAAACAGGCAAATATCTACACCGTTATCTGTATAAACATGGAAATATCTACACTGCTATCTCAATAAACATGGAAATATCTAAACCGCCATCTGTATAAACATGGAAATAACTGCATAGTCATCTGTATAAACATGGAAATATCTACACAGCCATCTGTATAAACATGGAAATATCTACACCACTATCTGTATTAACATGGAAATAGCCACACCGCTATCTGTATAGACATGGAAATATCTACACTGCCATCTGCATAAACATGGAAATATCTACACCGCCATCTGTATAAACATGGAAATATCTCCACCGCTATCTCTATAAACATGGAAATATCTCCACCGCTATCTGTATAAAATTGGAAATATTTACACCGCTATCTCTGTAAACGTAAAAATATCTACACCGCTATCTCTATAAATGTGGAAATATCTACACCGCTATCAGTATAAACGTGGAAATGTCAACACCGCTATCTCTATAAACATGGAAACATCTACACCGATCTCTCTGTCAACATGGAAATATCTACAACGCTATAAATATTAACGTGGAAATATCTACACCGCTATCTGTATAAACACGGAAATATCTCCACTGCTATCTCTATAAACGTGGAAATATCTATACCTCTATATTAATGAGGAAATATCTACACAGCTATCCGTATAAACGTGGAAATATCTACACCACTATCTATATAAGCCTGAAAATATATACACCGCTAACTGTATAAACGTGGAAATGCCTACACCGCTTTCTGTGTAAACGTGGAGCTGTCTACACCACTATCTCTGTAAACATGTAAACATTTACACTGCTATCTGTATAAACATGGAAATATGTACCCAGCCATCTCTATAAACATGAAAATATCTACAACGCTCTCTCTTTAAACATGGAAATATCTACACCGCAATCTGTATAAACTTGGAAATATCTACACAGCTATCTGTATAAACATGGAAATATCTACACCGCTGACCTTATAAACATGGAAATATCTACACCGCTATCTGTTTAAACATGGAAATTTCCACAACGCTATCTCTATAAACATGGAAATAACTACACCGCTATCTCTAAAACCATGGAAATTTCTACACCGCTATCTGTATAAACATGGAAATATCGACACGGCTATCTCTATAAACTTGTCAATATCTAAACCGACATCTGTATAAATATGGAAATATCTACACCACCATCTGTATAAACATGACAATATCTATGTCGCTATCTGTGTAAAGATGAAAATATCTACACCGTAATCAGTGCAAAGATGGAAATATCTACACCGCTCTCTGTGTAAACATGGTAATGTCTACACCGCTATCTGTATAAACATGGAAATATCTACACCGCTATCTGTATAAACATGGAAATATCAACACTGATATCTGTATAACCACGGAAATATCTACACCGCCATCAGAATAAACATGGAAGTAGCTATACCGCCATTTGCATAAATATGGAAATATCTACATCGCCATCTGTATAAACATGGAAATATCTACACCACCATCGGTATAAACATGGAAATATCTACGCCGCCATCGGTATAAACATAGAAATACCTATACTGCCATCTGTAGAAAGATGGAAATATCTACACCGCAATCTGTATAAACATGCAAATATCTAAACCTCTACCTGTATAAACATGTAAATATCTACACCGCTATCTGTATAAATATGGAAATATCAACACTGCTATCTCTATAAACATGGAAATGACTACACCGCTATCTGTGTAAACATGGAAATATCTACATGGCCATCTGTATAAACATGGAAAAATCCACACAGCCATCTCTGTGATTATGGAAATATCTACACCGCTATCGGTATAAACATGGAAATAGCCACAACGCTATCTGTATAAACTTGGAAATATCTACACCACCATCTATAAAAACATGGAAATATCTGCACAGACATCTGTATAAACATGAATATATCTACACCTCCATATGTATAAACATGGAAATATCTACACTGTCATCTGCATACTCATGGAAATATCTACAAACTCATCTGTAGAAACATGGAATTGTCCACACCGCTATCTCTATAAACAAGGAAATACCTACACCGCAATCTGTATAAACATGGAAATATCTACACCGCTATCTGTATAAACATGGAAATATCTACTACACCATCTGTATTAACATGGAAATACCTACATCGCTTTCTGTATAAACATGGAAATATCTACACCGCTATCTGTATAAACATGGAAATATCTACAACGCTATCTGTAAAAACATGAAAATATCTACACCGTTATCTCTTTAAACATGGAAATATCTACACCGCTATCTGTATAAACATGGAAATAACTACATCGCTATCTGTAGAAACATGGAAATATCTCCACCGCTATCTTTATAAACATGGAAATATCTTCAACACTATCAGTGTAAAGATGGAAATATCTTCACAGCTATCTGTGTAAACGTGGAAATATGTACACCGTTATCCATGTAAAGATGGAAATAACTACATCGCAATCTGGGCAATTATGGAAATATCTACACCGCTATCTCTGCAAACATGGAAATATCTACACAGCTATCTGTATAAACATGGAAATGTCTACACCGCTATCTGTATAAACATAGAAATATCTACACTGCGATCTGTATAAACATGGAAATACCTACACAGCTATCTGTATAAACATGGAAATATCTACACCGCTATCTGTATGAACATGGAAATATCTACTCCGCCATCTGTATAAACATGGAAATATCTACACCGCCATCAGTATAAACATGGAAATATCTTCACCGCCATGGGTATAAACATAGAAATACCTATACTGCCATCTGTAGAAAGCTGGAACTATCTACACCGCTGTCTGTATAAACATGGAAATATCTACACCTCTACCTGTATAAACGTGGAAATAACTACACTGCTATCTGTATATATATGGAAATATCAACACCGCTATCTCTTTAAACATGGAAATGACTACACCGCTATCTGTATAAACATGGAAATATCTACATGGCTATCTCTTTACACATGGAAACCTCTTCACCGCCATCTGTATAAACATGGAAATACATACACAGTCATCTGCATAAACATGGAAATATCTACAGCAATATTGGTATACACATGGAAATATCTACACGGCCATCTGTATAAACATGAAAATATCTACACAGCCATCTCTATGATCCTGGAAATATCTACACCGCTATGTGTATAAACATGGAAATAGCCACAACGCTATGTGTATGAACTTGGAAATATCTACACCGACATTTTTAAAAGCATGGAAATATCTACACAGACATCTGTATAAACATGAAAATATCTACACCTTCATATGTATAAACATGGAAATATCTACACTGTCATCTGCATACTCATGGATATATCTACACAGCCATCTGTAGAAACATGGAAATGTCCACACCGCTATCTCTATAAACATGGAAATACCTACACCGCTATCTGTATAAACATGGAAATATCTACGCCGCTATCTGCATAAACTTGGAAATATCTACACCGCGATCTGTATTAACATGGAAATATCTCCATCGCTATCTGTATAAACATGGAAATATCTACACCGCTATCTGTATAAACACGGAAATATCTACACCGCTATCTGTATAAACATGGAAATATCTACACCGTTATGTGTATAAACATGGAAATATCTACACCGCTATCTGTATAAACATGGAAATAACTACATCGCTATATGTAGAAACATGGAAATATCTCCACTGCTATCTTTATAAACATGGAAATATTTTCAACACTATCTGTGTAAAGATGGAAATATCTTCACAGCTATCTGTGTAAACATGGAAATATGTACACCGTTATCCGTGTAAAGATGGAAATATCTACATCGCAATCTGGGCAATTATGGAAATATCTACACCGCTATCTCTGAAAACATGGAAATAACTACAAAGCTATCTGTATAAACATGGAAATATCTACACCGCTATCTGTATAAACATGGAAATATCTGCACTGCGATCTGTATAAACATGGAAATATCTACACCGCTATCTGTATAAACATGGAAATATGTACACCGCCATCTGTATAAACATGGAAATATCTACACCGCCATCTGTATAAACATGGAAATATCTACACCGCCATCAGTATAAACATGGAAATATCTTCACCGCCATGGGTATAAACATAGAAATATCTATACTGCCATCTGTAGAAAGATGAAACTATCGACACCGCAATCTGTATAAACATGGAAATATCTACACCTCTACCTGTATAAACGTGGAAATATCTACACCGCTATCCGTATAAATATGGAAATATCAACACTGTTATCTCTATAAACATGGAAATGACTACACCGCTATCTGTATAAACATGGAAATATGTACATGGCTATCTCTTTACACAAGGAAACATCTACACCGACATCTGTATAAACATGGAAATACGTCCACAGTCATCTGTATAAACATGGAACTATCTACAGCAATATTGGTATAAACATGGAACTGTCTACACGGCCATCTGTATAAACATGGAAATATCTACACAGCCATCTCTATGATCATGGAAATAACTACACCGCTATCTGTATAAATATGGAAATAGCCCCACCGCTATCTGTATAAACTTGGAAATATCTACACCGCCATCTATAAAAACATGGAAATATCTACACAGACATCTGTATAAACATGAAAATATCTACACCTCCCTGTGTATAAACATGGAAATATCTACACTGTCATCTGCATACTCATAGAAATATCTACACAGCCATCTGTATAAACATGGAAGTGTCCACAACACTATCTCTATAAACATGGAAATACCTACACCGCTCTCTGTATAAACATGGAAATATCTACGTCGCTCTCTGTATAAACTTGAATATAACAACACCGCCATCTGTATTAACATGGAAATATGTACACAGCTATCTGTGTAAACATGAAATATTTACAATGCTATCTGTGTAAAGATGGAAATATTTACACTGCAATGAGAGCAAATATGGAAATATCTACACCGCTATCCCTGTAATCTTGGAAATAACTACACAGCCATCTGTGTAAACATGGAAATACCTACACCGCTATCTCTATAAACATGGAAATACCTACACCTCTATCTGTATAAACATGGAAATATCTACACCGTTATCTGTATAAACGTGGAAATATCTACACGGCTATCTGTATAAACCTGGAAATATCTACACCGCTATCGGTATAAACAAGGAAATAACTACACCGCAATCTGTATAAACGTGGAAATATCTACATCGCTATCTGTATAAATATGGAAATATCTACACCGTTCTCTCTATAAACATGGAAATACCTTCACAGCCATCTGAAAAAACATGCAAATATCTACACAGTCATCTGTATAAACATGGAAATAACTACACCACCATCTCTATAAACTTGGAAATATCTATACTGCCATCTGCATACAGATGGAAATATCTACACAGCCATCAGTATAAACATGCAAAAAGCTACACCGCTGTCTCTATAAACATGGAAATAGCTACAACGCTATCTGAATAAACATGAAAATATCTACACCGCAATCTCTATAAACTTGGAAATATCTACACCGCCATCTGTATAAACATGGAAATATCTACACCACTACCAGTATAAACATGGAATTATCTACATTGCCATCTGTATTAACACAGAAATATCTACACCGCGAGCTGTATAAACATGGAAATGTCTACACCGCTAACTGTATAAACATGGAAATACCAACACCACTATCTGTATAAACATGGAAATATCTACACCGCTATCTGTATAAACATGGAAATATGTACACCAATATCTCTATAAACATGGCAATAGCTACTCTGCCATTTCTATCAACATGGAAATATATACTCCGCTATCTCTATAAACATAGAAATATCTACACTGATATCTGTATAAATATGGAAATAACTACAGTGCAATCTGTACAAACATGGAAATATCTACACCGCGAGCTGTATAAATATGGAAATATCTACAGCACGATCTGCATAAACATTTAAATATCTACATCGCTATCTTTATAATCATAGAAATATCTATACCGCTAACTGTATATACATGGAAATATGTACACCGCAATCTGTATAAATATGGAATTATCTATAACACTATCTGTTTAAACATGGAAATATCTACACAGCTATCTGTGTAAACATGGAAATATGTACAACGCTATCTGTGTAAAGATGGAAATATCTACACCACTATTTGTATAAACATGGAAATATCTACACCGCAGTCTCTGTAAACATGGAAATATGTACACCACTATCTGTATAAACATGGAAATATCTACACCGCTATCTGTATAAACATGGAAATATCTACACCACGATCTGCATAAACATTTTAATATCTACACCGCTATCTGTATAAATATGGAAATATCCCCACCGCTATCTATATAAACATGTTAATCTATACACCGCTATCTGTATAAACAGGGAAATATCTACACCGCCATCAGTATAAACATGGAAAAATCTACATCACTATCTGTATAAACATGGAAATAGCCACACCGCAATCTGTATAAACATGGAAATACCTACACCGCTATCTGTATAAACATGGAAAAATCTACAACACCATCTGCATGAACATGGAAATACCTACAGAATCATCTGAATAAACATGAAAATATCCACACCACTATCTGTATAAACATGGAAATACCTACACGGCCATCAGTATAAACATGGAAATATCTAAACAGCCATCTCTATAAACATGGAAATATCTACATTGCTATCAGCATAAACATGGAAATACCCAAACCGCTATCTGTATAAACTTGGAAATACCTACACCAGTATCTGAAGAAACATAGAAATATCTACACCACTATGTGTATAAACATGGAAATACCTACACCGCTATCTGTATAAACTTGGAAATATCTACACCGCCATCTGTATAAACATGGAAATATCTACACCGCGATGTGCATGAACGTGCAAAAATCTACACCGCTATCACTATAAACATGGAAATATCTACACCGCCATCTGTATAAACATGGAAATATCTACACCACTATTTGTATAAACATGGAAATATTTACACCGCTATCTCTATAAAATTGTAATATCTACACCACCATCTGTATAAACATGGAAATATCTACACCGCCATCTGAATAAACATGGAAATTTCTACACAGTCATCTGTAAAAACATGGAAATATCTAAACTGCCATCTGTATAAACATGGAAATATCTACACAGCCATCTGTATAAACATGGAAATATCTACACAGACATAAGAAAAAACATGGAAATATCTACACTGCTATCTCTATACACATGGAAATATCTACACCGCTATCTGTATAAACATGGAAATAACAACACCGCTATCTGTATAAACATGGAAATATCTACACCACTATCTGTATAATCATGGAAATGTCTACACCGATATCTGTATAAACATGGAAATAACTACATGGCTATCTCTATTAACATGGAAAGATATACACCGCCATCTGTATAAACATGGAAATACCTATATCACTATCCGTTTAAACATGGAAATATCTACACTGCCTTCTGTATAAACATGGAAATATCTACACAGCCATCTGTATAAACATGGAAATATCTACAACACTATCTGTATTAACATGGAAATAGCCACAACGCTATCTGTATAAAAATGAAAATATCAACACCGCCATCTGTAAAACCATGGAAATATCTACACAGTCATCTGCATAAACATGGAAATATCTACACCTCCATCTGTATAAAGATGGAAATATGTACAACGCCAGCTGCATGAACATGGAATTATCTACACCAACATCTGTATAAACATGGAAATACCTACACTGCCATCTGAATAAACATGGAAATTTCTACACAGTCATCTGTATAAACATGGAAATATCTACACTGCCATCTGTATAAAGATGGAAATATGTACGGCGCCAGCTGTATGAACATGGAAATATCTACACAATGCTGTGTATAACGATGGAAATATTGACACCGCTATCAGTATAAACAGGGAAATATCTACACCGCCATCAGTATAAACATGGAAATATCTACACCGCTATTTGTATAAACATGGAAATATTTACACCGCTATCTCTATAAAATGGAAATATCTACACCACCATCTGTATAAACATGGAAATATCTACACCGCCGTCTGAATAAACATGGAAATTTCTACACAGTCATCTGTATAAACATGGAAATATCTACACTGCCATGTGTATAAACATGGAAATATCGACACAGCCATCTGTATAAACATGGAAATATCTACACAGACATAAGAAAAAACATGGAAATATCTACACTGCTATCTCTATACACATGGAAATATCTACACCGCTATCTGTATAAACATGGAAATAGCAACACCGCTATCTGTATAAACATGGAAATATCTACACCGTTATCTGTATAAACATGGAAATATCTACACCGCTATCTGTATAAACATGGAAATGTCTACACCGTTATCTGCAAAAACATGGAAATAACTACAAGGCTATCTCTATTAACATGTAAAGATCTACACCGCCATCTGTATAAACATGGAAATACCTACACAGTCATCTGTATAAACATGGAAATATCTACACCACTATCTGTATAAACATGGAAATATCTACACTGCCTTCTGTATAAACATGGAAATATCTACACAGCCATCTGTATAGACATGGAAATATCTACAACACTATCTGTATTAACATGGAAATAGCCACACCGCTCTCTGTATAAACATGGAAATAACTACACCGCCATATGTAAAAACATGGAAATATCTACACAGTCATTTGCAAAAACATGGAAATATCTACACCTCCATCTGTATACACATGGAAATATCTACACTGCCATCTGTATACACATGGAAATATATACACAGCCATCTGTATAAACATGGAATTATCTACACCGCTATCTCTATAAACATGGAAATATCTTCACCGCTATCTGTATAAACATGGAAATACCTACACCGCTATCTGTATAAACATGGAAATATCTACACCGCTATCTGTATAAACTTGGAAATGACTACACCGCCATGTGTATAAACATGGAAATATCTCCACAGCTATCTGTATAAACATTGAAATATCTCCACTGCTATCTGTATAAACATGGAAATATCTACACCGCCATCTGTATAAACATGGAAATATCTACATCACTCTCTGTATCAACATGGAAATAGCCACACCGCTATCTGTATAAACATGGAAATAACTACACCGCTCTCTGTATAAACATGGAAATACCTACACCGCCATCTGCATAAACATGGAAATAACTACAGAGTCACGTGTATAAAAATGGAAATATCTACACCACTACCTGTATAAACATGGAAATACCTACACGACCATCAGTATAAACATGGAAATATCTAAACAGCCATCTCTATAAACATGGAAATATCTACACTGCTATTAGTATAAACATGGAAATAGGCAAACCGATATCTGTATAAACATGGAAATACCTAAACCAGTATCTGTAGAAACATAGAAATATCTTCACCACTATCTGTAGAATCATGGAAATATCTACATCGCTATCTCTATAAACATGGAAATATCTCCACTGATATCTCTATAAACATGGAAATATCTACACCGCTATCTGTATAAATATGGAAATATCTACACCACGATCTGCATAAACATTGAAATATCTACACTGCTATCTGTATACACATGGAAATATCTACTCCGCTATCTGTATAAACATGGAAATATCTATAACACTATCTGTGTAAACATGGAAATATCTACACAGCTATCTGTGTAAACAAGGAAATATGTATACCGCTATCTGTGTAAACATGGAAATATGTACACCGCTATCTGTATAAACATGGAAATATCTCCACCGCTATCTGTATAAACATGGGAATATCTATACCGCGATCTGCATAAACATTTAAATATCTACACCGCTATCTGTATAAACATGGAAATATCTACACCGCTATCTGTATATACATGGAAATGTCTACACTGCTATCTGTATAAATATGGATATATCGACACTGCTATCACTATAAACATGGAAATGTCTATAACGCTAACTGTATAAACATGAAAATAGCTACATGGCTATCTCTATAAACATCGAAATATCTACAACGCCATCAGTATAAACATGGAAATGACGACATAGTCATCTGTATAAACATGGAAATATTTACATCACTATCTGTATAAACATGCAAATATCTACACGGCCATCTGTATAAACATGGAAATATTTACACAGCCATCTCTATAAACATGGAAATACCTACACCGCTATCTGTATAAACATGGATATATCTGCACTGCTATCTGTATAAGCATGGAAACATCTACACCGATATCTGTATAAACATGGAAATATGTACACCGCTATCTGTATAAACATGGAAATAACTACAACGCTATCTGTGTAAACATGGAAATATCTACACAGCTATCTGTGTGAATATGGAAATATCTACAAAGCTATCTCTATAAACATGGAAATACCTACACAGCAATCTGTAAACATGGAAATAACTAACCCGCAATCCCTATAAACATGGAAATATCTACACCACAATCTTTATAAACATGGAAATATCTACACCGCCATCTCTATAAACATGAAAATATCTACACCACAATCTCCATAAACATTGAACTATCTACACTGCCATCTGTTTAAACATGGAAATATCTACAACTTTATCTGTTTAAACATGGAAATGTCCACACCGATATCTGTATAAACATGGAAATAACTACATGGCTATCTCTATAAACATGGAAAGATCTACACCGCCATCTGTATAAACATGGAATTACCTACACAGTCATCTGTATAAACATGGAAATACCTACAATGCTATCTGTATAAAGATGGAAATATCTACACTGCCTTCTGTATAAACATGGAAATATCTACACAGCCATCTGTATAAACATGGAAATATCTACACCACTATCTGTATTAACATGGAAATAGCCACACCGCTATCTGTATAAACATGGAAATATCTACACCGCCATCTCTAAAAACATGGAAATATCTACACAGTCATCGGCATCAACATGGAAATAGCTACAGCTCCATCTGTATACACATGGAAATATCTACACTGCCATCTGTATACACATGGAAATATCTACACAGCCATCTGTATAAACATGGAATTATCTACCCCGCTATCTCTATGAAAATGGAAATACCTTCACCACTATCTGTATAAACTTGGGAATATCTACACCGCTATCTGTATAAACATGGAAATATCTACACCGCATTCTCTGTAAACATGGAAATATGTACAGCGCTATCTGTATAAACATGGAAATATCTACACCGCTATCTGTATAAATATGGAAATATCTACACAACGATCTGCGTAAACATTTAAATATCTACACCGCTATCTGTATAAACATGGAAATATCTCCACAGCTATCTGAATAAACATGGAAATCTATTCACCGCTATCTGTATAAACATGGAAATATCTACACCGCCATCTGAATAAACATGGAAATATCTACATCACTATCTGTATAAACATGGAAATAGCCACACCGCTATCTGTATAAACATGGAACTATCTACACTGCTATCTATATAAACATGGAAATATCTACACCGCCATCTGCATAAACATGAAATACCTACAGAATCATCTGAATAAACATGGAAATATCTACACCACTATCTGTATAAACATGGAAATAACTTCACGGCCATCAGTATAAACATCAAAATATCTAAACAGCCATCTCTATAAAAATGTAAATATCTACATTGCTATCAGTATAAACATGGAAATAGCCAAACCGCTATCTGTATAAACTTGGAAATACCTACACCAGTATCTGTAGAAACATAGAAATATCTACACCACTATGTGTATAAACATGGAAATAACTACACCGCTATCTGTATAAACTTGGAAATATCTACACCGCCATCTGTATAAACATGGAAATATCTACATCATTATGTGTATAAACATGGAAATATCTACACCGCTATCTGTTTAAACATGGAAATATCTACACCGCAATCTGTATATACATGGAAATATCTACATCACTATCTGTATAAACATGGAAATATCTACATCGCTATCTTTATAAACATGGAAATATCTACACCGCTATCTGTTTAAACATGGAAATGTCTACACTGATATCTGTATAAACATGGAAATGAGTACAAGCCTATCTCTTTAAACATGGAAAGAACTACACCGCCATCTGTATAAACATGGAATTACCTACACAGTCATATGTATAAACATGGAAATACCTACACTGCTATCTGTATAAACATGGAAATATCTACACTGCCTTCTGTATAAACATGGAAATATCTACACAGCCATCTGTATAAACATGGAAATATCTACACCACTATCTGTATTAACATGGAAATAGCCACACCGCTATTTGTATAAACATGGAAATATCTACACCGCCATCTGTAAAAACATGGAAATATCTACACAGTCATCTGCATAAACATGGAAATATCTATACCTCCATCTGTATACACATGGAAATATCTACACTGCCATCTGTATACACATGGAAATATCTACACAGCCATCTGTATAAACATGGAATTATCTACACCGTTATCTCTATAAACATGGAAATACCTTCACCGCTATCTGTATAAACTTGGAAATATCTACACCGCTATCAGTATAAACATGGAAATATCTACACCGCTATCTGTATAAATATGGAAATATCTACACCACGATCTGCATAAACATTTAAATATCTACACCGCTATCTTTATTAACATGGAAATATGTACACCGCTATCTGTATAAACATGGAAATATCTACACCGCTATCTGTATAAAGATGGAAATATCTACACCACGATCTGCATAAACATTTAAATATCTACACAGCTATCTTTATTAACATGGAAATATTTCCACCGCTGTCTGTATAAACATGGAAATCTATACACCGCTATCTGTATAAACATGGAAATACCTACACCGCTATCTGTATAAACATGGAAATATTTACACCGCCATCTGCATAAACATGGAAATACCTACAGAATCATCTGAATAAACATGGAAATATCTACACCACTATCTGTATAAACATGGAAATACCTACACGGCCATCAGTATAAACATGGAAATATCTAAACAGCCATCTCTATAAACATGGAAATATCTACATTGCTATCAGTATAAACATGGAAATAGCCAAACCGCTATCTGTATAAACTTGGAAATACCTACACCAGTATCTGCAGAAACATAGAAATATCTACACCACTATGGGTATCAACATTGAAATACCTACACCGCTATCTGTATAAACTTGGAAATATCTACACCACCAACTGTATAAACAAGGAAATATGTACATCATTATCTGTATATACATGGAAATATGTACACCGCTATCTGTTTAAACATGTAAATATCTACACCGCTATCTGTATATACATGGAAATATCTACACCCCTATCTGTATAAACATGGAAATATCTACATCGGTATCTCTATAAACATGGAAATATCTCCACCGATATCTCCATAAACTTGGAAATATCTAAACCGCTATCTTTATAAACATGGAAATAACTTCACCGCTATCTGTATAAATATGGAAATATCTATACCACAATCTGCATAAACATTTAAATATATACACCACTATCTGTACAAACATGGAAATATCTACACCGCAGTCTCTGTAAACATGGAAATATGTACACCATCTGTATAAACATGGAAATATCTACACCGCAGTCACTGTAAAAACGGAAATATGTACACCACTATCTGTATAAACCTGGAAATATCTACACTGCTATCTGTATAAACATCGAAATATCTACACCACCATCCTCATAAACAATTAAATATCTACACCGCTATCTGTATAATCATGGAAATATCTCCACCGCTATCTGTATAAACATGGAAATCTATACACCTCTATCTGTATAAACAAGAAATATCTACACCGCCATCTATATAAACATGGAAATATCTACATCACTATCTGTAAAAACAGGGAAATAGCCACAATGCTGTCTGTATAAACATGGAAATAACTACACCGCTATCGGTATAAACCTGGAAAAATCTACACCGCCATATGCATAAACATGGAAATATCTACAGAGTTGTCTGAATAAACATGGAAATATCTACACCACTATCTGTATAAACATGGAAATACCTACACGGCCATCAGTATTAACATGGAAATATCTAAACTGCCATCTCTATAAACATGGAAATATCTACATTGCTATCAGTATACACATGGAAATAGCCAAACCGCTATCTGTATAAACTTGGAAATACCTACACCACTATCTGTAGAAACATAGAAATATCTACACCAATATGTGTATAAACATGGAAATACCTACACTGCTATCTGCATAAACTTGGAAATATCTACACCGCCATCTGTATAAACATGGAAATATCTACATCACTATCCGTTTAAACATGGAAATATCTACACCGCTATCTGTTTAAACATGGAAATATCTACACCGCTATCTGTATATACATGGAAATATCTACACCACTATCTGTATAAACATGGAAATACCTACATCGCTATCTCAATAAACATGGAAATATCTCCACCGATATCTCTATAAACTTGGAAATATCTACACCGCTATCTTTATAAACATGGAAATAACTACACCACTATCTGTATAAACATGGAAATATCTATAACACTATCTGTTTAAACATGGAAATATCTACACAGCTGTCTGTGTAAACAAGGAAATATGTACACCGCTATCTGTGTAAAGATGGAAATATCTACATCACTATCTGAATAAACATGGAAATATCTACACCGCTATCTCTATAAACATGGAAATATCTACAACGCTATCTGTATAAACATAAAAATGTCTACACCGATATCTGTATAAACATGGAAATAACTACATGGCTATCTCTATAAACATGGAAAGAACAACACCGCCATCTATATAAACATGGAATTACCTACACAGTCATCTGTATAAACATGGAAATACCTACACTGCTATCTGTATAAACATGGAAATATCTGCACAGCCATCTGTATAAACATGGAAATATCTACACCACTATCTGTATTAACATGGAAATAGCCACACCGCTATCTGTATAAACATGGAAATATCTACACTGCCATCTGTAAAAACATGGAAATATCTACACAGTCATCTGCATAAACTTGGATATATCTACACCTCCATCTGTATACACATGGAAATATCTACACTGCCATCTGTATACACATGGAAATATCTACACAGCTATCTGTATAAACATGGAATTATCTACACCGCTATCTCTATAAACATGGAAATACCTTCACCGCTATCTGTATAAACTTGGAAATATCTACACCGCTATCTGTATAAACATGGAAATATCTACACCGCAGTCTCTGTAAACATGGAAATATGTACACCGCTATCTGTTTAAACATGGAAATATCTACACCGCTATCTCTATAAATATGGAAATATCTACACCACGATGTGCATAAACATTGAAATATCTACACCGCTATCTGCATAAACATGGAAATATCTCCACCGCTATCTGTAATCATGGAAATCTATACACCGCTATCTGTATAAACATGGAAATATCTACACCACCATCT
Organism: Pan paniscus; assembly: GCF_029289425.2. NCBI lineage: Eukaryota > Metazoa > Chordata > Mammalia > Primates > Hominidae > Pan > Pan paniscus. Next base: position 121,919,788 of record NC_073255.2, read on the forward strand.
GTATAAACATGGAAATATCTACATCACTATCTGTAAAAACATGGAAATAGCCACACCGCTATCTGTATAAACATTGAAATACCTACACCGCTATCTGCATAAACATGGAAATATCTACAACGCCATCTGCATAAACATGGAAATACCTACAGAATCAACTGAATAAATATGGAAATATCTACACCACTATCTGTACAAACATGGAAATATCTACACCGCAGTCTCTGTAAACATGGAAATATGTACACCACTATCTGTATAAACATGGAAATATCTTCACCGCAGTCTTTGTAAACACGGAAATATGTACACCACTATCTGTATAAACATGGAAATATCTACACTGCTATCTGTATAAACATGGAAATATGTACACCACGATCTGCATAAACATTTAAATATCTACACCGCTATCTGTATAAACATGGAAATATCCCCACCGCTATCTGTATAAACGTGGAAATCTAAACACAGCTATCTGTATAAACATGGAAATATCTACACCGCCATCTGTATAAACATGGAAATATCTACATCACTGTCTGTATAAACATGGAAATAGACACACCACTGTCTGTATAAACATGGAAATACCTACACTGCTATCTGTATAAACCTGGAAATATCTACACCGCCATCTGCATAAACATGGAAATACCTTCAGAATTATCTGAATAAACATGGAATTATCTACACCACTATCTCTATAAACATGGAAATACCTACACGGCCATCAGTATAAACATGGAAATATCTAAACAGCCATCTCTGTAAACATGGAAATATCCACATTGCTATCAGTATAAACATGGAAATAGCCAAACCGCTATCTGTATAAACTTGGAAATACCTACACCAGTATCTGTAGAAACATAGATATATCTACACCACTATGTGTATAAACATGGAAATACCTACACCGCTATCTGTATAAACTTGGAAATATCTACACCGCCATCTGTATAAACATGGAAATATCTACATCATTATCTGTATAAACATGGAAATAACTACACTGCTATCTGTTTAAACATGTAAATATCTACACCGCTATCTGTATATACATGGAAATATCTACACCACTATCTGTATAAACATGGAAATATCTACATCGGTATCTCTATAAACATGGAAATATCTCCACTGATATCTCTATAAACTTGGAAATATCTACACCGATCTCTTTATAAACATGGAAATAACTTCACCGCTATCTGTATAAATATGGAAATATCTACACCACGATCTGCATAAACATTTAAATATCTACACCGCTATCTGTATAAACATGGAAATATCTACACCACTATCTGTATAAACATGGAAATACCTACACGGCCATCAGTATAAACATGGAAATATCTAAACAGCCATCTCTATAAACATGGAAATATCTACATTGCTATCAGTATAAACATGGAAATGGCCAAACCGCTATCTGTATAAACTTGGAAATACCTACACCAGTATCTGTAGAAACATAGAAATACCTACACCACTATGTGTATAAACATGGAAATAACTACAACGCTATCTGTATAAACTTGGAAATATCTACACCGTCATCTGTATAAACATGGAAATATCTACATCACTATCTGTATAAACATGGAAATATCTACACCGCTATCTCTATAAACATGGAAATACCTTCACCGCTATCTTTATAAACTTGGAAATATCTACACTGCTATCTGTATAAACATGGAAATATCTACACCGCAGTCTCTGTAAACATGGAAATACGTACACCGCTATCTGTATAAACATGGAAATATCTACACCGCTGTATGTATAAATATGGAAATATCTACACCACGATGTGCATAAACATTTAAATATCTACACCGCTATCTGCATAAACATGGAAATATCTCCACCGCTATCTGTATAAACATGGAAATCTATACACCGCTATCTGTATAAACATGGAAATATCTACACCACCATCTGTATAAACATGGAAATATCTACGTCACTATCTGTATAAACATGGAAATAGCCACACCGCTATCTGTATAAACATGGAAATTCCTACACCGCTATCTGTATAAACATGGAAATATCTAAACAGCCATCTCTATAAACAAGTAAATATCTACATAACTATCAGTATAAACATGGAAATAGCCAAACCGCTATCTGTATAAACTTGGAAATACCTACACCAGTATGTGTAGAAACATAGAAATATCTACACCACTATGTGTATAAACATGGAAATACCTACACCGCTATCTGTATAAACTTGGAAATATCTACACCGCCATCTGTATAAACATGGAAATATCTACATCATTATCTGTATAAACATGGAAATTTCTATTTCGCTATCTGTTTAAACATGGAAATATCTACACCGCTATCTGTATATACATGGAAATATCTACAATACTATCTGTATAAACATGGAAATATCTACGTCGCTTTCTCTATAAACATGGAAATATCTCCACGGATATCTTTATAAAATTGGAAATATCTACACCGCTATCTGTATAAATATGGAAATATCTACACCACGATCTGCATAAACATTGAAATATCTACACTGCTATCTGTATACACATGGAAATATCTACTCCGCTATCTGTATAAACATGGAAATATCTATAACACTATCTGTGTAAACATGGAAATATCTACACAGCTATCTGTGTAAACAAGGAAATATGTATACCGCTATCTGTGTAAACATGGATATATGTACACCGCTATCTGTATAAACATGGAAATATCTACACCGCTATATGTATAAACTTGGAAATATCTACACTGCGATCTGCATAAACATGGAAATATCTACATCACTATCTGTATAAACATGGAAATACCTACACCGCTATCTGTTTAAACATGGAAATATCTACACTGCAATCAGAGCAAATATGGAAATATCTCTACCGCTATCCCTATAAACATGGAAATGTCTACATCGCCATCTCTATAAACTTGGAAATATCTACACCGCCATCTGCATAAACATGGAAATATCTACACCGCCATGTGCATAAACATGGAAATATCTACACTGCCATCTGTATAAACATGGAAATATCTAGAGTGCCATCTCTATAAAGATGGAAATATCTACAACGCGAGCTGTATGAACATGGAAATATCTACACAAAGATCTGTATAAACATGGAAATATCTAAATCGCTATGTGTATAAACATGGAAATATCTTCACTGCCATCTGTATACACATAGAAATATTTACCTCACCATCTGTATAAACATGGAAATATCAACACAGTCATCTGTATAAACATGGAAATATCTGCACTGCCATCTGTATATACTTGGAAATATCTACACAGCCATCTGTATAAAAATGGAAATATCTACACTGCCATCTGAATAAACATGGAAATATCTACACCGCTATCTCTATAAACATGGAAATATCTACACCGCTATCTCTGTAAACATGGAAATAAATACACCGCCATCTATAAAAACATGGAATTATTTACATAGTCATCTGTATAAACATGGAAATATCTACTCCACCATCTCTATAAATATGGAAATATCTACACTGCCATCTCCATACACATGGAAATATCTACACAAACATCTGTGTAAACATAGAAATATCAACAACGCTATCTCTAAATACATGGAAATACCTAAACAGCTATCTCTATAAACATGGAAATATCTACATCGCCTTATATATAAACATGGAAATATCTCCACCGCCATCTTTATAAAAATGAAAATATCTACACTGCCTTCTCCATAAACATGGAAATGCCTACACCGCCATCTGTATAAAGATGGAAATATCTGCACTGCCATCTGTATAAAGATGGAAATATCTACACCGGAAGCTGTATGAACATAGAAATATCTACACAATAATCTGTATAAACATGGAAATATCTACACGGCTATCTGTATAAACATGGAAATATCTACACCGCCATCTGTATAAACATGGAAATATCTCCACCGCAATCGGTATAAACATGTAAATATCTACACCGCTATCTGTATATACATGGAAATATCTACACCGCTATCTGCATAAACATGGAAATACAAACACCGCTATCTGTATAAACAAGGAAATATCTATACCGCTATCTGTATAAACAGGGAAATATCTACACCGCGATCTGTATAAACATGGAAATATCTACTCCGCAGTCTGTATAAACATATAAATATCTACACCACTATCTGTATAAACATGGGAATATCTGCACCACTCTCTGTATAAATATGGAAATATATACACCTCTCTCCATATAAACATGGAAATATTTACACCGCTATCTGTATAACCTTGGAAATACCTACAACGCTTTCTGTATAAACATGGAAATGTCTACACCACCATCTGTAAAAACATGGAAATATCTACACAGTTATCTGCATAAACATGGAAATGTTTACACTGCCATCTGCATTCACATGGAAATACCTTCACAGCCATCTGTATAAACATGGAAATATGTAGACCGCTATCTCTATAAACATGGAAATACCTTCACCGCCATCTGCATAAACATGGAAATATCTACAGTGCGCTCTGCATAAAGATGAATGTATCTACATCACGAGCTGTGTAAACATGGAAATATCCACCCCGCCATCTGTATAAACATGGAAATATCTGCACTGCCAGCTGTAGAAAGATGGAAATATCTACACCGCGATCTGTAAAAGCATGGAACTATCTACACTGCTATCTCTATAAACATGGAAACATCTACACCGCTATCTGTATAAACATGGAAATATCTACAACGCTATCCATAAAAACATGTAAATACCTACACCGCTAGCTCAATAAACGTGCAAATATGTACACCGCAATCCCTATAAACATGGAAATGTCTACACCGCCATCTCTATAAACTTGGAAATATCTACACCGCCATCTACGTAAACATGGAAATATCTACACCGCCATGTGCATATACATGGAAATAACTACACTGCCATCTGTAAAAACATGGAAATATCCAGACTGCCAGCTCTATAAAGATGGAAATATCTACACTGCCATCTGTATAAACATGGAAATATTTTCCTCGCCATCTGTATAAACATGGAAATATCAAAACAGTCATGTCAATAAACATGGAAATATCTGCACTGCCATCTGTATAAACATGGAAATATATACACCACGATCTGTATAAACATGGAAATATCTCCTCCGCTATCTGTATATACATGGAAATATCTACACAGCTTTCTGTGTAAACATGGAAATATGTACACCACTATCTCTATAAACATGGAAATATCTACATCGTTATCTGTATAAGCATGGAAATATCTTCACAGTTATCTGTATAAACATGGAAATATCTACACCGCTATCTCTATAAACATGGAAATATCTACACTGCCATCTCTATAAACTTTTAAATATCTACACCGCCATCTATAAATACATTGAAATATCTACAAAGTCATGTGTATAAACACGGAAATATGTACACTGCCATATCTATGCACATGGAAATACCTACACAGCCATCTGTATAAACATGGAAATATCTACACAACTATCTTTATAAACATCGAAATACCTACACCGATATCTCTATAAACATGGAAATATCTACACCGCTATCTCTATAAACATGGATATATCTACAACGCCATCTGTATAAACATGAAAATAACTACACCGCCATCTCCATAAACATGGAAATAACTAAATCGCCATCTGTGTAGACATGGAAATATCTACACCGCTATCTGTATAAACATGGAAATATCTACACCGATATCCCTATAAACATGGAAATAGATACACTGCTATCCCTATAAACAAGGAAATATCAACACCGCTATCTGTATAAACATGGAAATATCTACACCACCAACTATGTAAACATGGAAATTTCTACACCGCCATCTGCATAAACATGGAAATGCCTGCACCGCCATCTGTATAAACATGGAAATACCAACACTGCCATCTGTATACACATGGAAGTATCTACACAGCCGTCTGTATAAACATGAAAATATCTACACCGCCATCTGTAAAAACATGGAAATATCTACAAAGTCTTCTGTATAAATATGGAAATATCTACACTGCAGTCTCTATACACATGGAAATACCAACACTGCCATCTGTATATACATGGAAATATCTACACCACGAGCTGTATAAACATGGAAATATATACACCGCTATCTATATAAACATGGAAATACCAACACCACTATCTGTATTAACATGGAAGTATCTACACCGCTATCTGTATAAACATGGAAATATCTAAACTGCTATCTCTATAAACTTGGAAATATATACACCGCCATCTGTATAAACATGTAAATATCTACACTGCCATCTGTAGAAAGATGGAAATATCTACAGCACGATCTGTATAAACATGAAAATATCTACACCGCTATCTGTATAAACATGGAAATATCTAAAACATGATCTTTATAAACATGGTAATATTTTCAATGCCTTCTGTACAAACTTGGAAATACCTACACAGCCATCTCTATAAACATGGAAATCTCAACATCGCTATATGTATAATCTTGGAAATAGCCACACCGCTATCTGTATAAACATGGAAATTTCTAAACCGCCATCTGATAAAACATGGAAATACCCACACAGTCATCTGTATAAACATGGAAATATCTACACCTCCATCTGCATAAACATGGAAATATCTACACTGCCATCTGTATACACATGTAAATATTTACACAGCCATCTGTGTAAACATGGAAATATCTACACGGCTATCTCTATAAACATGGAAATCCCTACACCACTATCTGTATAAACATGGAAATATCTTCACTGCTATCTGTATAAACATGGAAATATCTACACCGCTATCTGTATAAACTTGGAAATATTTACACCGCTATCTGAATAACCTTGGAAATTACTACACCGCTATCTATATAAATATGGATATATCTACAATGCTATCTCTATAAACTAGGAAATGTCTACAACGCTATCTGTATAAACATGGAAATATCTACATGGATATCTCTATAAACATGCAAATATCTACACCACCATGTGTATAAACATGGAAATATCTACACTGCTATCTGTATAAACATGGAAATAGCCACATCGCTTTCAGTATAAACATGGAAATACCCACACCGCTATCTGTATAAACATGGAAATATTTAAACCGCCGTCTGAAAAAACATGCAAATATCTACACGGCTATCTATATGAATATGGAAATATCTACAATGCTATCTCTATAAACATAGAAATACCTACACAGCTATCTGTATAAACATGGAAATATCTACACTGCCATCTGTATAAACATGGAAATACCTACACAGTCATCTGTATAAACATGGAAATATCTACACAGCCATCTCCATAAACATGGAAATATCTACATCGCTATCTGTATAAACATGGAAACAGCCACACCGCTATCTCTATAAACATGGAAATATATACACTGCCATCTGTAAAAACATGGAAATATCTACACATTCATCTATATAAACATGGAAATATCTACACCTGCATCTGTATAAACATGGAAATATATACACTGCCATGTGTATTCACATGGAAATATCTACAACGCTATCTGTATAAACTGGGAAATATCTACACCGCTATCTGCATAAATATGGATATATCTACACCGCTATCCCTATAAACATGGAAATACCTACACCACTATCTGTATAAACATGGAAATATCTACACCGCTCTCTGTATAAACATGGAAATATCTTCACCGCTATTAGTATATACTTGGAAATATCTACAAGGCTATCTGTATAAATATGGATATATATACACCGCTATCTCTATAAACTTGGAAATGTCTACACCGCTATCTACATAAACATGGAAGTATCTACAAGGATATCTCTATAAACATGGAAATATCTACACCGCCGTCTCTATAAACATGGAAATACCTACAGAGTCATCTGTATAAACATGGAAATATCTACATCACTATCTGTATAAACATGGAAATATCTACACCGCTATCTGTATAAACTTGGAAATATTTACACCGCTATCTGAATAACCTTGGAAATATCTTCACGGCTATCTGTATAAATATGGATATATCTACAATGCTATCTCTATAAGCTAGGAAATGTCTACAACGCTATCTGTATAAACATGGAAATATCTACAAGAATATCTCTATAAACATGGAAATATCTACACCGCCATGTGTATAAACATGGAAATATCTACACTGCTATCTGTATAAACATGGAAATAGCCACATCGCTATCAGTATAAACATGGAAATAGCCACACTGCTATCTGTATAAAAATGGAAATATTTAAACCGCCATCTGAAAAAACATGCAAATATCCACACGGCTATCAATATGAATATGGAAATATCTATATGGCTATCTCTATAAACATGGAAATATCTACACCGCCATCTGTATAAACATGAAAATACCTACACAGTCATCTGTATAAACATGGAAATATCTACACAGCCATACCTATAAACATGGAAATATCTACATTGCTATCTGTATAAACATCGAAATAGCCACACCGCTACCTGTATAAACATGGAAATATTTACACCGCCATCTGTAAAAACATGGAAATATCTACACATTCAACTATATAAACATGAAAATCTCTACACCTCCATCAGTATAAACATGGAAATATCTAAACTGCTATCTGTATAAACATGGAAATAGCCACATCGCTTTCGGTATAAACATGGTAATAGCCACACCGCTAACTGTAAAAACATGGAAATACTTAAGCTGCCATCTGAAAAAACATGTAAATATCTACACGGCTATCTGTATGAATATGGAAATATCTACAATGCTATCTCTATAAACATGGAAATATCTACACAGCTATCTGTATAAACATGGATATATCTACACTGCCATCTGTATAAACATAGAAATACCTACACAGTCATCTGTATAAACATGGAAATATCTACACAGCCATCTCTATAAACATGGAAATATCTACATCGCTATCTGTATAAACATGGAAATAGCCACAACGCTATCTGTATAAACATGGAAATATCTACACCGCCATCTGTAAAAACATGGAAATATCTACATATTCATCTATATAATCATGGAAATATCTACACCTCCATCCGTATAAACATGGAAGTATCTACACTGCCATCTGTATTCACATGGAAATATCTACAATGCTATCTGTATAAACTGGGAAATATCTTCACCGCTATCTGTATAAATATGGATATCTCTACACCGCTATCCCTATAAACATGGAAATATCTACACCGCTATCTGTATAAACATGGAAATATCTACACCGCTATCTGTATAAACATGGAAATATCTATGCCGCCATGTGTAAAAGCAGGGAAATATCTACACCTACATCTGAATAAACATGGAAATATCTACACCGCTATATGTATAAACTTGGAAATATCTACACCGCTATCTCTATAAACGTGGGAATATCTACACCGCTATCTGTATAAACGTGGAAATATCTACACTGCTATCTCTGTAAACGTGGAAATACCTACTCCAATTTCTGTATAAATATGGAAATATCTACACCGCTATGTCTGTAAATGTGTAAACATATAAACCGTTATCTGGGTAAACATGGAGATATTTACACTGCTATCTCTATGAACATGGAAATATTTACAACGCTATCTGTATAAACATGGAAGTATCTCCACTGCTATCTGTATAAACATGGAAATATCTACACCGCTATCTGTATAAACATGGAAATAACAACACCACTATCTGTATAAACATGGAAGTATCTCCACTGCTATCTGTATAAACAAGGAAATATCTACACCGCTGTCAGTATAAACATGGAAATATCTACACCGCTATCTTTATAAACATGGAAATATCTACACCGCTATCTGTATAAACATGGAAATATGTACATCACAATCTGTATAAACATGGAAATATCTCCACCGCTATCTCTATAAACATGGAAATATCTACAACGCTATCTATATAAACATGGGAATATCTACACCTCTATCTCTATAAACATGGAATTATCTACAACACTATCTGTGTAAACATGGAAATATCTACAGAGCTATCTGTGTAAACATGGAAATCTGTACACCACCATCCGTGTAAAGATGGAAATATCTACACCGCCATCTGTGCAATTATGGAAATATCTACACCTCCATCTGTATAAACATGGAAATATCTACACCGCTATCTGTGAAATGATGGAAATATCTACAACGCAATCTGTGCAAAGATGGAAATATCTACACGACTATCTGTGTAAACCTGGAAATATCTACACTGCAATCTGTGCAAAGATGGAAATAGCTTCACCGCTCTCTGTGTAAACATGGAAATATCTCCACCGCTATCTGTATAAACATGGAAATATCTACACCGCTATCGGTATAAACATGGAAATATCTACGCCGCCATCTGTATAAACAGGGAAATATCTACACCTACATTTGAATAAACATGGAAATATCTACACCGCTATCTGTATAAATATGGAAATATCTACACCGCTCTCTCTATAAACATGGAAATATCTCCACCGCTATCTGTATAAAAATGGAAATATCTGTACCGCTATCTGTAAAACCTGGAAATATATACACCGCAGTCTGTATAAACATGGATATATCTCCACCTCTATCTGTATAAACATGGAAATATCTCCACCACTATCTCTATAAACATGGAAATGTCTACACCCCTATCTGTGTAAAAATGGAAATATCTTCATGGCTATCTCTATAAACATGGAAATATCTACACAGACATCTGTATAAACATGGAAATACCTACACAGTCATCTGAATAAACATGGAAATATCTACACAGTCATCTGTATAAACATGGAAATATCTACACAGACATCTGTATAAACATGGAAATATCTACACAGCCATCTCTATAAACATGGAAATATGTACACTGCTATCTGTATAAACATGGAAATAGCCACACCACTGTCTGTGTAAATATGGAAATACCTTCACCGTTATCTGTATAAACAAGGAAATATCTACAGAGATATCTGTATAAATATTGAAATGTCTCCAACGATATCTGTATAAACATGGAAATATCTACACCGATATCTGTTTAAACATGGAAATATCTACACCGCTATCTACATGAACATGGAAATACCTACACCGCTTTCTGTATAAACATGGAAATATCCACACCGCTATCTCTATAAACATGGAAATATCCACACCGTTATCTTTATAAACATGGAAATATTTACACCACTATCTGTATAAACATGGAAATATTTACACCGCTATCTGTATAAACGTGGATATATCTACACCGCTATCTCTATAAACATGGAAATATCTACACCACTGTCTGTATAAACCTGAAAATATCTACACTGCTATCTCTATAAACATAGAAATATCTACACCGCTGTCTGTATAAACATGGAAATATCTGCAGCGATATCTGTATAAACATGCAAATATCTACACCGCTGTCTCTATAAGCATGGAAATATCTACAGTGCTATGTGTATAAACATGGAAATACCTACACCACTGTCTCTAAAAACATGGAATTATCTACACCGCTGTATCTATAAACATGCAAATAACTACACCGTTGTCTACATAAACTTGGAAATCTCTACACGGCTATCTCTATAAATGTGGAAATATCTACACCGCTGTCACTATAAACATGGAAATATCTACACCGCTATCTCAATAAACGTGGAAATATCTACACCGGTGTCTCTGTAAACATGGAAATATCTGCACCGCTATATGTATAAACTTGGAAATATCTACACCGCTATCTCTATAAACCTGAAAATATCTACACCGCCATCTCCATAATCATGGAACTAACTACACCGCCATCTGTATGAACGTGGAAATATCTACACCGCTTTCTGTATAAACATGGAAACATCTACACTGCCATCTGTATAAAGATGGAAATATCTATACCGCGAGCTGTATAAACATGGAAATATCTAAACTGCTATCTGTATAAACATGGAAATAACAACTCCGCTATCTGTATAAACGTGGCAATATCTACACCGCTGTCTGTATAAATATGGACATATGTACACCAATATGTCTATAAACATGGAAATACCTACACCGCTATGTGTATAAACATGGAAATGTCTACACCGCTATCTGTATAAACATGGAAATATCTACACCGATATCCCTATAAACATGGAAATAGATACACTGCTATCCCTATAAACAAGGAAATATCAACACCGCTATCTGTATAAACATGGAAATATCTACACCACCAACTATGTAAACATGGAAATTTCTACACCGCCATCTGCATAAACATGGAAATGCCTGCACCGCCATCTGTATAAACATGGAAATACCAACACTGCCATCTGTATACACATGGAAGTATCTACACAGCCGTCTGTATAAACATGAAAATATCTACACCGCCATCTGTAAAAACATGGAAATATCTACAAAGTCTTCTGTATAAATATGGAAATATCTACACTGCAGTCTCTATACACATGGAAATACCAACACTGCCATCTGTATATACATGGAAATATCTACACCACGAGCTGTATAAACATGGAAATATATACACCGCTATCTATATAAACATGGAAATACCAACACCACTATCTGTATTAACATGGAAGTATCTACACCGCTATCTGTATAAACATGGAAATATCTAAACTGCTATCTCTATAAACTTGGAAATATATACACCGCCATCTGTATAAACATGTAAATATCTACACTGCCATCTGTAGAAAGATGGAAATATCTACAGCACGATCTGTATAAACATGAAAATATCTACACCGCTATCTGTATAAACATGGAAATATCTAAAACATGATCTTTATAAACATGGTAATATTTTCAATGCCTTCTGTACAAACTTGGAAATACCTACACAGCCATCTCTATAAACATGGAAATCTCAACATCGCTATATGTATAATCTTGGAAATAGCCACACCGCTATCTGTATAAACATGGAAATTTCTAAACCGCCATCTGATAAAACATGGAAATACCCACACAGTCATCTGTATAAACATGGAAATATCTACACCTCCATCTGCATAAACATGGAAATATCTACACTGCCATCTGTATACACATGTAAATATTTACACAGCCATCTGTGTAAACATGGAAATATCTACACGGCTATCTCTATAAACATGGAAATCCCTACACCACTATCTGTATAAACATGGAAATATCTTCACTGCTATCTGTATAAACATGGAAATATCTACACCGCTATCTGTATAAACTTGGAAATATTTACACCGCTATCTGAATAACCTTGGAAATTACTACACCGCTATCTATATAAATATGGATATATCTACAATGCTATCTCTATAAACTAGGAAATGTCTACAACGCTATCTGTATAAACATGGAAATATCTACATGGATATCTCTATAAACATGCAAATATCTACACCACCATGTGTATAAACATGGAAATATCTACACTGCTATCTGTATAAACATGGAAATAGCCACATCGCTTTCAGTATAAACATGGAAATACCCACACCGCTATCTGTATAAACATGGAAATATTTAAACCGCCGTCTGAAAAAACATGCAAATATCTACACGGCTATCTATATGAATATGGAAATATCTACAATGCTATCTCTATAAACATAGAAATACCTACACAGCTATCTGTATAAACATGGAAATATCTACACTGCCATCTGTATAAACATGGAAATACCTACACAGTCATCTGTATAAACATGGAAATATCTACACAGCCATCTCCATAAACATGGAAATATCTACATCGCTATCTGTATAAACATGGAAACAGCCACACCGCTATCTCTATAAACATGGAAATATATACACTGCCATCTGTAAAAACATGGAAATATCTACACATTCATCTATATAAACATGGAAATATCTACACCTGCATCTGTATAAACATGGAAATATATACACTGCCATCTGTATTCACATGGAAATATCTACAACGCTATCTGTATAAACTGGGAAATATCTACACCGCTATCTGCATAAATATGGATATATCTACACCGCTATCCCTATAAACATGGAAATACCTACACCACTATCTGTATAAACATGGAAATATCTACACCGCTCTCTGTATAAACATGGAAATATCTTCACCGCTATTAGTATATACTTGGAAATATCTACAAGGCTATCTGTATAAATATGGATATATATACACCGCTATCTCTATAAACTTGGAAATGTCTACACCGCTATCTACATAAACATGGAAGTATCTACAAGGATATCTCTATAAACATGGAAATATCTACACCGCCGTCTCTATAAACATGGAAATACCTACAGAGTCATCTGTATAAACATGGAAATATCTACATCACTATCTGTATAAACATGGAAATATCTACACCGCTATCTGTATAAACTTGGAAATATTTACACCGCTATCTGAATAACCTTGGAAATATCTTCACGGCTATCTGTATAAATATGGATATATCTACAATGCTATCTCTATAAGCTAGGAAATGTCTACAACGCTATCTGTATAAACATGGAAATATCTACAAGAATATCTCTATAAACATGGAAATATCTACACCGCCATGTGTATAAACATGGAAATATCTACACTGCTATCTGTATAAACATGGAAATAGCCACATCGCTATCAGTATAAACATGGAAATAGCCACACTGCTATCTGTATAAAAATGGAAATATTTAAACCGCCATCTGAAAAAACATGCAAATATCCACACGGCTATCAATATGAATATGGAAATATCTATATGGCTATCTCTATAAACATGGAAATATCTACACCGCCATCTGTATAAACATGAAAATACCTACACAGTCATCTGTATAAACATGGAAATATCTACACAGCCATACCTATAAACATGGAAATATCTACATTGCTATCTGTATAAACATCGAAATAGCCACACCGCTACCTGTATAAACATGGAAATATTTACACCGCCATCTGTAAAAACATGGAAATATCTACACATTCAACTATATAAACATGAAAATCTCTACACCTCCATCAGTATAAACATGGAAATATCTAAACTGCTATCTGTATAAACATGGAAATAGCCACATCGCTTTCGGTATAAACATGGTAATAGCCACACCGCTAACTGTAAAAACATGGAAATACTTAAGCTGCCATCTGAAAAAACATGTAAATATCTACACGGCTATCTGTATGAATATGGAAATATCTACAATGCTATCTCTATAAACATGGAAATATCTACACAGCTATCTGTATAAACATGGATATATCTACACTGCCATCTGTATAAACATAGAAATACCTACACAGTCATCTGTATAAACATGGAAATATCTACACAGCCATCTCTATAAACATGGAAATATCTACATCGCTATCTGTATAAACATGGAAATAGCCACAACGCTATCTGTATAAACATGGAAATATCTACACCGCCATCTGTAAAAACATGGAAATATCTACATATTCATCTATATAATCATGGAAATATCTACACCTCCATCCGTATAAACATGGAAGTATCTACACTGCCATCTGTATTCACATGGAAATATCTACAATGCTATCTGTATAAACTGGGAAATATCTTCACCGCTATCTGTATAAATATGGATATCTCTACACCGCTATCCCTATAAACATGGAAATATCTACACCGCTATCTGTATAAACATGGAAATATCTACACCGCTATCTGTATAAACATGGAAATATCTATGCCGCCATGTGTAAAAGCAGGGAAATATCTACACCTACATCTGAATAAACATGGAAATATCTACACCGCTATATGTATAAACTTGGAAATATCTACACCGCTATCTCTATAAACGTGGGAATATCTACACCGCTATCTGTATAAACGTGGAAATATCTACACTGCTATCTCTGTAAACGTGGAAATACCTACTCCAATTTCTGTATAAATATGGAAATATCTACACCACTATGTCTGTAAATGTGTAAACATATAAACCGTTATCTGGGTAAACATGGAGATATTTACACTGCTATCTCTATGAACATGGAAATATTTACAACGCTATCTGTATAAACATGGAAGTATCTCCACTGCTATCTGTATAAACATGGAAATATCTACACCGCTATCTGTATAAACATGGAAATAACAACACCACTATCTGTATAAACATGGAAGTATCTCCACTGCTATCTGTATAAACAAGGAAATATCTACACCGCTGTCAGTATAAACATGGAAATATCTACACCGCTATCTTTATAAACATGGAAATATCTACACCGCTATCTGTATAAACATGGAAATATGTACATCACAATCTGTATAAACATGGAAATATCTCCACCGCTATCTCTATAAACATGGAAATATCTACAACGCTATCTATATAAACATGGGAATATCTACACCTCTATCTCTATAAACATGGAATTATCTACAACACTATCTGTGTAAACATGGAAATATCTACAGAGCTATCTGTGTAAACATGGAAATCTGTACACCACCATCCGTGTAAAGATGGAAATATCTACACCGCCATCTGTGCAATTATGGAAATATCTACACCTCCATCTGTATAAACATGGAAATATCTACACCGCTATCTGTGAAATGATGGAAATATCTACAACGCAATCTGTGCAAAGATGGAAATATCTACACGACTATCTGTGTAAACCTGGAAATATCTACACTGCAATCTGTGCAAAGATGGAAATAGCTTCACCGCTCTCTGTGTAAACATGGAAATATCTCCACCGCTATCTGTATAAACATGGAAATATCTACACCGCTATCGGTATAAACATGGAAATATCTACGCCGCCATCTGTATAAACAGGGAAATATCTACACCTACATTTGAATAAACATGGAAATATCTACACCGCTATCTGTATAAATATGGAAATATCTACACCGCTCTCTCTATAAACATGGAAATATCTCCACCGCTATCTGTATAAAAATGGAAATATCTGTACCGCTATCTGTAAAACCTGGAAATATATACACCGCAGTCTGTATAAACATGGATATATCTCCACCTCTATCTGTATAAACATGGAAATATCTCCACCACTATCTCTATAAACATGGAAATGTCTACACCCCTATCTGTGTAAAAATGGAAATATCTTCATGGCTATCTCTATAAACATGGAAATATCTACACAGACATCTGTATAAACATGGAAATACCTACACAGTCATCTGAATAAACATGGAAATATCTACACAGTCATCTGTATAAACATGGAAATATCTACACAGACATCTGTATAAACATGGAAATATCTACACAGCCATCTCTATAAACATGGAAATATGTACACTGCTATCTGTATAAACATGGAAATAGCCACACCACTGTCTGTGTAAATATGGAAATACCTTCACCGTTATCTGTATAAACAAGGAAATATCTACAGAGATATCTGTATAAATATTGAAATGTCTCCAACGATATCTGTATAAACATGGAAATATCTACACCGATATCTGTTTAAACATGGAAATATCTACACCGCTATCTACATGAACATGGAAATACCTACACCGCTTTCTGTATAAACATGGAAATATCCACACCGCTATCTCTATAAACATGGAAATATCCACACCGTTATCTTTATAAACATGGAAATATTTACACCACTATCTGTATAAACATGGAAATATTTACACCGCTATCTGTATAAACGTGGATATATCTACACCGCTATCTCTATAAACATGGAAATATCTACACCACTGTCTGTATAAACCTGAAAATATCTACACTGCTATCTCTATAAACATAGAAATATCTACACCGCTGTCTGTATAAACATGGAAATATCTGCAGCGATATCTGTATAAACATGCAAATATCTACACCGCTGTCTCTATAAGCATGGAAATATCTACAGTGCTATGTGTATAAACATGGAAATACCTACACCACTGTCTCTAAAAACATGGAATTATCTACACCGCTGTATCTATAAACATGCAAATAACTACACCGTTGTCTACATAAACTTGGAAATCTCTACACGGCTATCTCTATAAATGTGGAAATATCTACACCGCTGTCACTATAAACATGGAAATATCTACACCGCTATCTCAATAAACGTGGAAATATCTACACCGGTGTCTCTGTAAACATGGAAATATCTGCACCGCTATATGTATAAACTTGGAAATATCTACACCGCTATCTCTATAAACCTGAAAATATCTACACCGCCATCTCCATAATCATGGAACTAACTACACCGCCATCTGTATGAACGTGGAAATATCTACACCGCTTTCTGTATAAACATGGAAACATCTACACTGCCATCTGTATAAAGATGGAAATATCTATACCGCGAGCTGTATAAACATGGAAATATCTAAACTGCTATCTGTATAAACATGGAAATAACAACTCCGCTATCTGTATAAACGTGGCAATATCTACACCGCTGTCTGTATAAATATGGACATATGTACACCAATATGTCTATAAACATGGAAATACCTACACCGCTATGTGTATAAACATGGAAATGTCTACACCGCTATCTGCATAAACATGGAAATATCTACACCGCTACCTGTATAATGATGGAAATATCTACACCGCTATCACTATAAACATGGAAATACCCACACTTGTAAGTCTGTAACATGGAAAAATCCACACCGCCATCTGTATAAACATGGAAATATCTACACCGCTATCTGTATAAACATGGAAATTTCTACAACGGTAACTGTGTAAACATGGAAATATCTACACCACTATCTGTGTAAACATGGAAATATCTACACCGCTATCTCTGTAAAGATGGAAATATCTACACCGCTACCTGTATAAACGTGGAAATATCTACACTGCTATCTCTGTAAACGTGGAAATATCTACTCCAATTTCTGTATAAACATGGAAATATCTACACCACTATCTGTGTAAATGTGTAAACATTTAAACCGTTATCTGTGTAAACATGGAAATATTTACACTGCTCTCTCTATGAACATGGAAATATTTACAACGCTCTCTGTATAAACATGGAAGTATCTCCACTGCTATCTGTATAAACATGGAAATATCTACACCGCTATCTGTATAAACATGGAAATACCAACACCGCTATCTGTATAAACATGGAAGTATCTCCACTGCTATCTGTATAATCATGGAAATAGCTACACCACTATCTGTATAAACATGGAAATATCTACACCGCTATCTGTATAAACATGGAAATATCTACACCGCTATCTGCATAAACATGGAAATATCTACATCACTATCTGTATAAACCTGGAAATATCTCCACCGCTATCTCTATAAACATGGAAATATGTACACCGCTATCTTTATAAAGATGGGAATGTCAACACATCTATCTGTATGAACATGGAATTATCTACAAAACTATCTGTGTAAACATGGAAATATCTACACAGCTATCTGTGTAAAGATGGAAATCTGTACACCACCATCCGTGTAAAGATGGAAATATCTACCCCGCACTCTGTGCAATTATGGAAATATCTACAATGCTATCTGTATAAACATGGAATTATCTACACCGCAATCTGTGCAAAGATGGAAATATCTACACGACTATCTGTGTAAACCTGGAAATATCTACACCGCAATCTGTGCAAGATGGAAATAGCTACACCGCTCTCTGTTTAAATATGTTAATACCTACACCGCTATCTGTATAAACATGGAAATATCTACACCGCTATCTGTATAAACATGGAAATATCTACGCCGACATCTGTATAAATAGGGAAATATCTGCACCTACATCTCAATAAACATGGAAATATCTACACCGCTATCTGTATAAATATGGAAATATCTACACTGCTATCTCTATAAACATGGAAATATCTCCACCGCTATCTGTATAAAAATGGAAATATCTGTACCACTATCTGTAAAACCTGGAAATATATACACCGCAGTCTGTATAAACATGGATATATCTCCACCGCTATCTGTATAAACATGGAAATATCTCCACCACTATCTCTATAAACATGGAAATGTCTTCACCCCTATCTGTGTAAACATGGAAATACCTTCATGGCTATCTCTATAAACATGGAAACATCTACACAGACATCTGTATAAACATGGAAATACCTACACAGTCATCTGTATAAACATGGAAATATCTACACAGTCATCTGTATAAACATGTAAATAACTACACCGCTATGTGTATAAAATGGAAATATCTACATGGTTATCTGTATAAACATGGAAATAGCCACACCACTGTCTGTGTAAACATGGAAATACCTTCACCGTTATCTGTATAAACAAGGAAATATCTACAGAGCTATCTGTATAAACATTGAAATATCTCCAACGATATCTGTATAAACATGGAAATATCTACACCAATATCTGTTTAAACATGGAAATATCTACACCGCTATCTACATGAACATGGAAATATCTACACCGCTTTCTGTATAAACATGGAAATATCCCCACCGCTATCTCTATAAACCTGGAAATATCTACACTGCTATCTGTATAAACATGGAAATATTTACACCATTATCTGTATAAACATGGAAATATTTACACCGCTATCTGAATAAACGTGGATATATCTACACCGCTATCTCTATAAACATGGAAATATATACACCGCAATGAGTATAAACATAGAAATATCTTCACCGCTGTCTGTATAAACATGGAAATATCTACACCGCTATCTCTATACACGTTGAAATATTTACACCGCTATATGTATAAACGCGGGAATATCTACATCGCTAACTGTATAAACGTGGAAATATCTACACTGCTATCTCTGTAAACGTGGTAATATCTACCCCAATTTCCATATAAACATGGAAATATCTACACCGCTATCTCTGTAAATGTGTAAACATTTAAACCGTTATCTGTGTAAACATGGAAATATTTACACTGCTATCTCTATGAACATGGAAATATTTACAACGCTATCTGTATAAACACGGAAGTATCTCCACTGATATCAATATAAACATGGAAATATCTACACCGCTATCTGTATAAACATGGAAATACCAACACCGCTATCTGTATAAACATGGAAGTATCTCCCCTGCTATCTGTATGAACATGGAAATATCTACATCACTATCTGTATAAACCTGGAAATATCTCTACCGCTATCTCTATAAACATGTAAATATCTACACCACTGTCTGTATAAACCTGAAAATATCTACTCCGCTATCTCTATAAACATAGAAATATCTACACCGCTGTCTGTATAAATATGGAAATATCTACAGCAACATCTGTATAAACATGCAAATATCTACACCGCTGTCTCTATAAACATGGAAATATCTACAATGCTATGTGTATAAACATGGAAATATCTACACCGCTGTATCTATAAACATGCAAATATCTACACCGTTGTCTACATAAACTTGGAAATCTCTACACGGCTATCTCTATAAGTGTGGAAATATCTACACCGCTTTCTCTATAAACATGAAAATATCTACACCGCTATCTCTATTAACGTGGAAAAATCTACAACGGTGTCTCTTTAAACATGGAAATATCAACACCGCTATATGTATAAACTTGGAAATATCTACACCACTATCTCTATAAACATGGGAATATCTACACCGCTATCTGTATAAACGTGGAAATATCTACACTGCTATCTCTGTAAACGTGGAAATATCTACTCCAATTTCTGTATAAACATGGAAATACCAACACCGCTATCTGTATAAACATGGAAGTATCTCCAATGCTATCTGTATAAACATGCAAATAGCTACACCACTATCTGTATAAACATGGAAATAACTACACCTCTATCTGTATAAACATGGAAATATCTACACCGCTATCTTTATAAACGTGGGAATATCTACACCTCTATCTGTATAAACATGGAATTATCTACAACACTATCCGTGAAAACATGGATATATCTGCACAGCTATCTGTGTAAATATGGAAATCTGTACACCACCATCCGTGTAAAGGTGGAAATATCTACACCGCACTCTGTGCAATTATGGAAATATCTACACAGCTATCTGTATAAACATGGAAATATCTACACCGCTATCTGTATAAACTTGTAAATATCTACAGCGCTATCTGCATAAATATGGAAATATCTACACCGCTATCTCTATAAACTTGGAAATGTCTACACCGTTATCTGCATAAAGTTGGAAATAACTACTTGGCTATCTCTATAAACATGAAATTATCTACACCGCCATCTGTATAAAGACGGGAATACCTTCACAGTCATCTGTATAAACACGGAAATATCTACACCACTATCTGTATAAACATGGAAATATCTACACTGCCATCAGGATAATCATGGAAATATCTACACAGCCGTCTCTATAAACATGGAAATATCTACACCTCCATCTGTATAAACATGGAAATATCTACACCGCTATCTGTGAAAAGATGGAAATATCTACACCACAATCTGTGCAAAGATGGAAATATCTACACGACTATCTGTGTAAACCTGGAAATATCTACACCGCAATCTGTGCAAAGATGGAAATAGCTACACGGCTCTCTGTGTAAACATGGAAATACCTTCACCGTTATCTGTATAAACAAGGAAATATCTACAGAGCTGTCTGTATAAATTTTGAAATATCTCCAACGATATCTGTATAAACATGGAAATACCTACACCGATATCTGTTTAAACATGGAAATATCTACACCGCTATCTACATGAACATGGAAATATCTACACCGTTTTCTGTATAAACATGGAAATATCCACACCACTATCTCTATAAACATGGAAATATCCACACCGCTATCTTTATAAACATGGAAATATTTACACCGCTATTTGTATAAACATGGAAATATTTACACCGCTATCTGTATAAACGTGGATATATCTACACCGCTATCTCTATAAACATGGAAATATCTACGCCACTGTCTGTATAAACCTGAAAATATCTACACCGCTATCTCTATAAACATAGAAATATCTACACAGCTGTCTGTATAAACATGGAAATATCTACAGCGATGTCTGTATAAACATGCAAATATCTACACCGCTGTCTCTATAAACATGGAAATGTCTACACTGCTATGTGTATAAACATGGAAATATCTTCACCGCTGTCTCTAAAAACATGGAAATACATACACCGCTGTATCTATAAACATGCAAATATCAACACCGTTGTCTACATAAACTTGGAAATCTCTACACGGCTATCTCTATAAATGTGGAAATATCTACGCCGCTGTCTCTATAAACATGGAAATATCTACACCGCTATCTCTATAAACGTGGAAATATCTACACCGGTGTCTCTGTAAACATGGAAATATCTACACCGCTATATGTATAAACTTGGAAATATCTACACCGCTATCTCTATAAACGTGGGAATATCTACACTGCTACTTGTATAAACGTGGAAATATCTACACTGCTATCTCTGTAAACGTGGAAATATCTACTCCAATTTCTGTATAAACATGGAAATATCTACACCGCTATCTCTGTAAATGTGTAAACATTTAAACCGTTATCTGTGTAAACATGGAAATATTTACACTGCTATCTCTATGAACATGGAAATATTTACAACGCTATCTGTATAAACATGGAAGTAACTCCAGTGCTATCTGTATAAACGTGGAAATATCTACACCGCTATCTGTATAAACATGGAAATACCAACACCGCTATCTGCATAAACATGGAACTATCTCCACTGCTATCTGTATAAACATGGAAATAGCAACACCGCTATCTGTATAAACATGGAAATATCTACACTGCCATCAGGATAATCATGGAAATATCAACACAGCCGTCTCTATAAACTTGGAAATATCTACACCTCCATCTGTATAAACATGGAAATATCTACACCGCTATCTGTGAAAAGATGGAAATATCTACACCGCAATCTGTGCAAAGATGGAAATGTCTACACGACTATCTGTGTAAACCTGCAAATATCTACACCGCAATCTGTGCAAAGATGGAAATAGCTACACCGCAATCTATGTAAACAAGGAAATATCTACACCACTATCTGTATAAACATGGAAATATCTACACCGCTATCTGTATAAACATGGAAATATCTCCACCGCTCTCTCTATAAACATGGAAATATCTACACCGCTATCTTTATAAACATGGGAATATCTACACCACTATCTGTATGAACATGGAATTATCTACAACACTATCTGTGAAAACATGGAAATATCTACACAGCTATCTGTGTAAACATGGAAATCTGTACACCACCATCCGTGTAAAGATGGAAATATCTACACCGCACTCTGTGCAATTATGGAAATATCTACACCGCTATCTGTATAAACATGGAAATATCTACACCGCTATCTGTGTAAACATGGAAATATCTACACCACTATCTGTATAAACCTGGAAATATCTCCACCGCTATCTCTATAAACATGGAAATATCTACACCGCTATCTTTATAAACATGGGAATATATACACCTCTATCTGTATAAACATGGAATTATCTAAAACACTATCTGTGTAAACATGGAAATATCTACACAGCTATCTGTGTAAACATGGAAATCTGTACACCACCATCCGTGTAAAGTTGGAAATATCTACACCGCAATCTGTGCAATTATGGAAATATCTACACCGCTATCTGTATAAACATGGAAATATCTTCACCGCTACCTGTATAAACATGGAAATATCTACAGCGCTATCTGCATAAATATGGAAATATCTACACCGCTATCTCTATAAACTTGGAAATGTCTACACCGTTATCTGCATAAACTTGGAAATATCTACTTGGCTATCTCTATAAACATGGAATTATCTACAACGCCATCTGTATAAACACGGAAATGCCTTCACAGTCATCTGTATAAACACGGAAATATCTACACCACTATCTGTATAAACATGGAAATATCTACACTGCCATCAGGATAATCATGGAAATATCTACAGAGCCGTCTCTATAAACATGTAAATATCTACACCTCCATCTGTATAAACATGGAAATATCTACACCGCTTTCTGTGAAAAGATGGAAATATCTACACCGCAATCTGTGCAAAGATGTTAATGTCTACACGACTATCTGTGTAAACCTGCAAATATCTACACCGCAATCTGTGCAAAGATGGAAATAGCTACACCGCAATCTGTGTAAACAAGGAAATATCTACACCGCTATCTGTATAAACATCGAAATATCTACACCGCTATCTGTATAAACATGGAAATATCTACATCGCTATCAGTACAAACCTGGAAATATCTCCACCGCTATATCTATAAACATGGAAATTTCTACACCGCTATCTTTATAAACATGGGAATATCTACACCTCTATCTGTATAAACATGGAATTATCTACAACACTATCTGTGAAAACATGGAAATATCTACACAGCTATCTGTGTAAACATGGAAATCTGTACACCACCATCCGTTTAAATATGGAAATATCTAAACCGCACTCTGTGCAATTATGGAAATATCTACACCGCTATCTGTATAAAGATGGAAATATCTACACCGTTATCTGTATAAACTTGGAAATATGTACAGCGCTATCTGCATAAATATGGAAATATCTACACCGCTATCTCTATAAACTTGGAAATGTCTACACCGTTATCTGCATAAACTTGGAAATATCTACTTGGCTATCTCTATAAACATGGAATTATCTACACCGCCATCTGTATAATCACGGAAATACCTTCACAGTCATCTGTATAAACACGGAAATATCTACACCACTATCTGTATAAACATGGAAATATCTACACTGTCATCAGGATAATCATGTAAATATCTACACAGCCGTCTCTATAAACATGGAAATATCTACACCTCCATCTGTATAAACATGGAAATATCTACACTGCTATCTGTGAAAAGATGGAAGTATCTACACCGCAATCTGTGCAAAGATGGAACTATCTACACGACTATCTGTGTAAACCTGGAAATATCTACACCGCAATCTGTGCAAAGATGGAAATAGCTTCACGGCTCTCTGTGTAAACATGGAAATATCTACACCGCTGTCTGCATAAACATGGAAATATCTACACCGCTATCTGTATAAACATGGAAAATCTACGCCGCCATCTGTATAAACAGGGAAATATCTACACATACATCTGAATAAACTTGGAAATATCTACACCGCTATCTGTATAAATATGGAAATATCTACATCGCTCTCTCTATGAACATGGAAATATCTCCACCGCTATCTGTATAAAAATGGAAACATCTGTACCGCTATCTGTAAAACCTGGAAATATATACACCGCAGTCTGTATAAACATGGATATATCTCCAACGCTATCTGTATAAACATGGAAATATCTCCACCACTATCTCTATAAACATGGAAATGTCTACACCCCTATCTGTGTAAACATGGAAATATCTTCATGGCTATCTCTATAAACATGGAAATATCTACACAGACATCTGTATAAACATGGAAATACCTACACAGTCATCTGTATAAACATGGAAATATCTACACGGTCATCTGTATAAACATGGAAATATCTACAAAGCCATCTGTATAAACATGGAAATATCTACACAGCCATCTCTATAAACATTGAAATATCTACACTGCTATCTGTATAAACATGGAAATAGCCACACTACTGTCTGTGTAAACATGGAAATAACTTCACCATTATCTGTATAAACAAGGAAATATCTACAGAGCTATCTGTATAAACATTGAAATATCTCCAACGATATCTGTATAAACATGGAAATAACTACACCGATATCTGTTTAAACATGGAAATATCTACACCGCTACCTCCATGAACATGGAAATATCTGCCCTGCTTTCTGTATAAACATGGAAATATCCCCACCGCTATCTCTATAAACATGGAAATATCTACACCGCTATCTGTATAAATATGGAAATATTTACACCACTATCTGTATAAACATGGAAATATTTCCACCGCTATCTGTATAAACGTGGATATATCTACACCGCTATCTCTATAAAGATGGAAATATCTACACCACTGTCTGTATAAACCTGAAAATATCTACACCGCTATCTCTATAAACATAGAAATATCTACACCGCTGTCTGTATAAACATGGAAATATCTACAGCAATATCTGTAGAAACATGCAAATATCTACACCGCTGTCTCTATAAACATGGAAATATCTACACTGCTATGTGTATAAACATGGAAATAACTACACCGCTGTTTCAAAAAACATGGAAATATCTACACCGCTGTATCTATAAACATGCAAAAATCTACACTGTTGTCTACATAAACTTGGAAATCTCTACACGGCTATCTCTATAAATGTGGAAATATCTACACCGCTGTCTCTGTAAACATGGAAATATCTACACCGCTATCTCTATAAATGTGGAAATATCTACACCGGTGTCTCTGTAAACATGGAAATATCTACACCGCTATATGTATAAACTTGAAAATATCTACACCGCTATCTCTATAAACATGGGAATATCCACACCGCTATCTTTATAAACGTGGAAATAACTACACTGCTATCTCTGTAAACGTGGAAATATCTACTCCAATTTCTGTATAAACATGGAAATACCTACACCGCTATCTCTGTAAATGTGTAAACATTTAAACCGTTAAATGTGTAAACATGGAAATATTTACACTGCTATCTCTATAAACATGGAAATATTTACAACGCTATCTGTATAAACATGGAAGTATCTCCACTGCTATCTGTATAAACATGGGAATATCTACCCCGCTATCTGTATAAACATGGAAATACCAACACCGCTATCTGTATAAACATGGAAGTATCTCCACTGCTATCTGTGTAAACATGGAAATAGCTACACCACTATCTGTATAAACATGGAAATATCTACACCGCTATCTGTATAAACATCGAAATATCTACACCGCTATCTGTATAAACATGGAAATATCTACATCACTATCTGTATAAACCTGGAAATATCTCCATCGCTATCTCTATAAACATGGAAATATCTACACCGCTATATTTATAAACATGGAAATATCTACACCTCTATCTGTATAAACATGGAATTATCTACAACACTATCTGTGTAAACATGGAAATATCTACACAGCTATCTGTGTAAACATGGAAATCTGTACACCACCATCCATGTAAAGATGGAAATATCTACACCGCAGTCTCTGCAATTAAGGAAATATCTACACCGCTATCTGTAAAAACATGGAAATATCTACACCGCTATCTGTATAAACATGGAAATATCTACAGCGCTATCTGCATAAATATGGAAATATCTACACCGCTATCTCTATAAACTTGGAAATGTCTACACCGTTATCTGCATAAACTTGGAAATATCTATTGGCTCTCACTATAAACATGGAATTATCTACACCGCCATCTGTATAAACACGGAAATACCTTCACAGTCATCTGTATAAACACGGAAATATCTACACCACTATCTGTATAAACATGGAAATATCTACACTGCCATCAGGATAATCATGGAAATATCTACACAGCCGTCTCTATAAACATGGAAATATCTACACCTCCATCTGTATAAACATGGAAATATCTACACCGCTATCTGTGAAAAGATGGAAGTATCTACTCCGCAATCTGTGCAAAGATGGAAATATCTACACGACTATCTGTGTAAACCTGGAAATATCTACACCGCAATCTGTGCAAAGATGGAAATAGCTTCACGGCTCTCTGTGTAAACATGGAAATATCTACACTGCTGTCTGTATAAACATGGAAATATCTACACCGCTATCTGTGTAAACATGGAAAATCTACGCCGCCATCTGTATAAACAGGGAAATATCTACACCTACATCTGAATAAACATGGAAATATCTACACCGCTAACTGTATAAATATGGAAATATCTACACCGCTATCTCTATGAACATGGAAATATCTCCACCGCTATCTGTATAAAAATGGAAATATCTGTACCGCTATCTGTAAAACCTGGAAATATATACACCGCAGTCTGTATAAACATGGATATATCTCCAACGCTATCTGTATAAACATGGAAATATCTCCACCACTATCTCTATAAACATGGAAATGTCTACACCCCTATCTGTGTAAACATGGAAATATCTTCATGGCTATCTCTATAAACATGGAAATATCTACACAGACATCTGTAGAAACATGGAAATACCTACACAGTCATCTGTATAAACATGGAAATATCTACACAGTCATCTGTATAAACATGGAAATATCTACAAAGCCATCTGTATAAACATGGAAATAACTACACAGCCATCTCTATAAACATGGAAATATCTACACTGCTATCTGTATAAACATGGAAATAGCCACACTACTGTCTGTGTAAACATGGAAATAACTTCACCATTATCTGTATAAACAAGGAAATATCTACAGAGCTATCTGTATAAACATTGAAATATCTCCAACGATATCTCTATAAACATGGAAATAACTACACCGATATCTGTTTAAACATGGAAATATCTACACCGCTACCTACATGAACATGGAAATATCTACCCTGCTTTCTGTATAAACATGGAAATATCCCCACCGCTATCTCTATAAACATGGAAATATCTACACTGCTATCTGTATAAACATGGAAATAGTCACACCACTGTCTGTGTAAACGTGGAAATACCTTCACCATTATCTGTATAAACAAGGAAATATCTACAGAGCTATCTGTATAAACATTGAAAAATCTCCAACGATATCTGTATAAACATGGAAATAACTACACCGATATCTGTATAAACATGGAAATATCTACACCGATATCTGTTTAAACATGGAAATATCTACACCGCTATCTACATAAACATGGAAATAACTACACCGCTTTTTGTATAAACATGGAAATATCCCCACCGCTATCTCTATAAACATGGAAATATCTACACCGCTATCTGTATAAACATGGAAATATTTACACCACTATCTGTATAAACATGGTAATATTTACACCGCTATCTGTGTAAACGTGGATATATCTACACGGCTATCTCTATAAACATGGAAATATCTACACCACTGTCTGTATAAACCTGAAAATATTTACACCGCTATCTCTATAAACATAGAAATAACTACACCTCTGTCTGCATAAACATGGAAATATCTACAGCGATATCTGCATAATCATGCAAATATCTACACCGCTGTCTCTATAAACATGGAAATATCTACACTGCTCTCTCTATAAATGTGGAAATATCTACACCGCTGTCTCTATAAA